>NC_071115.1:4430000-4730000 GCF_024256425.1 Clarias gariepinus
CACACGCGGAGAAGAGACGTTTTAGAAACACTAAGTGTTACGAAGCTCTTAAAAGGTAGGTAGATAAAGTCCCCAAACAACACATCAAGTGCGGTGTGTAACTGGTTCATTAATTAACATTTAGTAAGCTGTCTCTGCAGGTGACCGATACTTTATATAACAGTGAAGATAGAGCTTTAAACCATTGATGATTTGTGTCGGAAGCTAATAAATCAAACTTTGCTCTTACTTTGATAAATCAGTCATCATTTGTTTTTTTTTAAGGAAACGCCTCTCAGAAAACAGACCTTGGGAAAGCGACGAGAGATCCACTTGTCCCAGTTTTTAAACATGTCCAACCACTTCATCTCTCTGTGCCGTGCCACCTCCACGCTGACATCCACCGCACTGAGAGACACAAACAAAAACAAAATCCAATTAGTAAAGATCTGGGATTAATGCTGAATTAAACTCAAGGTCATAATACAGCATGTACCACCACTGAGTAGAAAAACTTATGAAAACTTTAGTATTTGCTTTAGATTTATGAGCATACAGAGTGTGTTTAGAACCAGAAAGAGAGAGGATATATGTGTGTAATGAAGTGATTAGGATGAAGATAAATTTGTTTTAAAATACAGAATGATTCCAACTTGGGCGTTCACAAAGTTTTGGCCAAGCAGCATTAAAAACATGTACACTTTACTGAGCCGTCCGTGTTCGAACAGTTCTGCTTAATTAGATTTGACCTGCATGGAGGAAGTAATACATAAACATAAAAAAAAAAGAGGGAAGCGAGCTCAAAGGAAGAGACACCCCACGCACACCCTACGTCGATCCGTTAGAGGACACGACACAGAGTGGACAGTAAAAGGAAGAGAGAGATTGTGAGCAATGACTGAATCAGAGAAGAACTCAGCACTGTATGAGTCATGAGGGAGAGGGCGAGGGGAGAGGGAGAAAAGGGGAGGATGAGATGAGAGGGAGAAAAGCAGAGAGACAGACGGAAAGAGAGAGAGTGGATTTTTGGAAAATATGCACAACGCCCAGAACCAGGTGACAAACAGAAATAAACAAGACAGTCGGAGACAGACGGAGAGACAAGCAAAGTGTCAGTGAGGAGAAGACAAGAATGAGCAACAAATAAACTGAAGTTGATAAAAAAAAAGGATGAAGACATGTGCAATCCATAGTAAACTTGTAACGGGGTGGGGGCAGAGGGGGGAGATAAAGTATAACTAAAGAGGAAAAAAACAAAACATTTTAAAATAACCAAATCTCTTAGTTTTTAATATTTTGTTCTGGCCTCCATAGCAACATAAACAACTCTGTGATCGCCTAATGACACACTGAAGTGAGGAGAAAGCACTGAACTCTGCTATAATTAAAAAGTGTTTGGACGGAATCTGTTACTGTCTACTTGCGTCTTTCTTTCTTTTCAGTTCTGGATCAGACACGTTTATAACTTATACATTATAATAAACACATTTATTTTGAGTGACTTTTTATCTCATTATACATCTGAGCAGCTGAAGATTTAGGGTCCGAACTTGGTGGTGGTGTTGAGGTTTGAACCTGGGACCTTCCACACCACAGTCCAAAGCCTTAACCACTGAACCAGTCACGTTTTTAACTCAATAACTAAATTTCTAATCAGCCTAAGTCACGTGATGATTTATATGTTTTGCAACCGTGCATGAAAAATATGCATGATATAAAAGCTTTTTTTTGATAATGTAAATAATGCATGTTTTTTTTTTTTTTTGGGGGGTGGGATTTGTCACGTTATACAGTTTTAACATAATTCAACACAAAGAGGTTAAATTTAAAGTAGGGCTACAACAACAAATCGGCAACGAATTTCATAGTCGATTCGTTGTGTCGTGCAACGCGGAGACATTTGATTATAAAAAAAAATAAATAATAAAAAAAAAAAATTAGTTGAGCGCGGAGCGAACAGACTCGGTGTCAAGCACTGATGCTAGGAGAGTTCGGCGCCTCAGACAGGGCGGAGCAAAGAAAAAAAACGAGCAGAGGTAGAGGAAAGATACATGGCGGAGGCAGAGAAATACGTAATCGTATAATCGTCTTCCCTGCTGGGTCTTAGTGCACGTCTCTTACTGGCATAATCAATAGTACTGTTTACTACAACACTGTGACCACGTGTGTGCGCGTAAAACACATTTTATTTTGTGCCTGTATGCACGTGTGTACAGCGCGCGTGTAAAGCAAAAGTAGGTCGCGTTAGAGGCGTTAAAAATCCATTTTCTCTCTCTGCTCAAGGCTTAGCCTTGCTTTGCCTGCTGTGTGTGTGTATGTGTGCGCGTGTCATTGGACACTGTCCACCCCCCCACACACACACACAGAGACATAGACCCCTACTACGTTCACCTTCACAGACACACACACACACTTTCTCTCTGCTCTACACAAAAACACTGCTCTGTTGCGATTCTTTTCAAAGGTAAAGTGCAGGTTCATTTGTTTTATTTTTACTTTACAGCAGTGATTCCGTTTCTGTTTTTAAAAATTCAGTTTGAGTGTTTTGGAATTCGAGCCGCTTCTAAAACGAATTATGCTTGTAATCCAAGGTTCCACTGTATATATTTGGCAAATGTAAAGCATACATGTCTATGTTTTTTGCATTCACAAAATAATACGTCAACATAAGGCTGAGAAATATGGCTCAGGTTTGTTCTCGACATATATAATAAAAATAAACGCAACCTAAATATATTTCTGTGATTAAACCTCAGCACCCTGAATCCCATTCATCTACACTCAGTACAGGGTGTGTACACCTGATAAAATGCCTGCTGCACAGTATACAGTAAGGAGGAAGTGGTTTGGGAGAGATATCCTCATTTGGTGAATTATTAATACACAATCGAACAGATTTCAGCACGCGAGTAATTAATTATTAATCATAAGGTCGAGCCAGGTGCCGTG
Organism: Clarias gariepinus; assembly: GCF_024256425.1. Taxonomy (NCBI): domain Eukaryota; kingdom Metazoa; phylum Chordata; class Actinopteri; order Siluriformes; family Clariidae; genus Clarias; species Clarias gariepinus. The sequence goes on from NC_071115.1 coordinate 4,432,929, forward strand.
GCGACGCCACGACGTTGTTTTTACACAGGAGGAGGCTCCGGTCACTGCTCTGTGTTCAGTATAAACACAGGGAGAGTGAGACGTGAGTCAGGAAGGGCCGGGAAAAAGGTGTTTTACAACCGGGGAAACCTCTTCACCCTGCATAATTCGAGTTAAACACTAGGTTTATGTGAAACAAGGAGGTTCAGAAGGCGTTTGTTATTTTTAGTATAACTGCACGGCGTAGATATCGACAACATGATCATACGTTATTGTTTCTATAGAAACAGCTGAATAAAATCGATTAACAATAATAAAATAAATAATACATTATATCCCATCCCTATTCAGATTGTGTAATTTATTTCTATTATTCTTATTAAAAATGCAACATTCAAAGTGTATAATTAATGTACCCTATAATAAAATAAACAACAACTTAAATGCGTTTATGCTGTAATAAAGAGTGAGCAATAAAGAATATAAATTTGCATACCATATTGCGGGTGGCGTGTTCTAAAACGTGTGTGTGTGTTCGTGATTGTTAATACTCAGACGAGACTGTTAACACTGTAAACACGAGATTGTTAACACTGTAAACACGAGATTGTTAATACCGTAAACACGAGATTGTTAATACTCATTGTTAATACTGCGTGTTCGAGATTGTTAATACTTAGGCTCCACCCACTTGCCATCGCTGTACTGCGCTCCTCCGAGGAAGCCGTATTTATCTGTGCGTTTCATAACCGGGCCGTTGAGCTCCGAGTCCGACCCAAGCGAGCTTCCGTCGTCGCCGATTCCCGACAAAGACTCCAGCGTTCCCGACATCATGCTGGCCGACTCCAGGTAGCTCAGCGTGTCCAGGGCGGGGCCTGAATGCACAGGAGGCGGCACTACAAACAGCACCGGTGAATCTGGGACCACGAGAGAGGGAGGATCCGAGACGAAGGGGGCGATACACGGAGGAGACTGAGGAGGCGAGGATGTAGAGTTTGAGGTCAGATTAAGTTGTTGTGTTGTTGGGTTTTGCGCTGGACAAGGCGGCGCTTCAGGATCTGCCGCTCCTCCGGGCGTTTCTGGTGAGATGTTTTGCTGCGTTGAGGGACCGGGCTCTGTGGGGACGTCTTCTTTACCTTGGTCAGGAGGAGGACAAGCGCTATCTGAAGCAGCTGGAACAGAAGGAGGAGGAGAAGTAGGAGGATGCTCGGGAAGCGATGAAGTCACCTCCCTGGAGTGTGATAAAGGCATAAAGTTCTCTTTAAGAGCCGGCTGTGTTAACGCGGTGGCCGCCATGACGGCTCGATCTCCGTACAAAGAGGATTTGGGGGCGACGACAGGCTTAGGTGACTCTGCAGGGAGGGAGGGAGCGGAGGAAGAGGGAGGAAGAGGAGGAGGAGGAGGAGAAGAAGGAGCTGCTGGCTGATCCATCATTGCCGGAGGAGAAGGGGTGAGGGCTGTGACCTCGGCCATCGCTCCTCTCTGCAAGGAAAAACAGACAAGAGAGAGACAGACAAAGTCAAGCAAGCTGAAGTTTTACCCAGTTTACACTTTATAGTGTATATAATTAGATGACGAGGAAGCAGTATACAGTGCAATGTTTAACCTTATAAATGATTAACGATTTTGAACGCTACAAAATCTAATAAAAATAGACAGACAGATGGATAGACCGATAGAGATTAAACAGACAGAAAAACAGATGGACAGAGACAGTGTGATGAATGGATAGAAAACAGACAGAGGTTAAGAAAGAAATATGGATAAAGCAATGCATAGATGGTGAGACAAACAAAAGGATAGAGTTTAGATGGATGGATGGATCTAGGCAGACAGACAGACAGGCAGATAAATATTTAGAAAGATGAACAGAAATTAAGAGACTGAGACATTAGATGAATCAGATAGGTATTAGAATAATATTTTAATTAGACTGACAGATTAAACAGAGGTATAATGACAGACAGACAGGCAGACACTGACAGTTTAACTAGTTAGACAGAGATGGCTGGAAAGACAAACAAACCTACTGACAACAGAGACATTTAATAAATATTTTTAAGAAAATTTCATTTTTTCCCCAAAATGTCTGCAACTTCTAAAACAGTACATTTTACAAACATAGAACAAATCTATGAAAACGTGTATCACCAACTAATTATTCTGCAGGCCTTTCTTATAAGCATATTCATGTTTTTTTCTATCAGTTATGAGAATAAGTATGTACAGATGTTTACTGGAGTTTTAACAAATGTCTTGGGCAATAAATTATTACTACAATGGTTTTAATAAACTACCCAAAGTTCTTGTTTTTTATTCCACTAAACACTGAATGAGAACTAGACAGACGTAAAACCACAGAAAGAGAGGGAGACTTACATCATATGATTGGTTTAGAGAGAGAGAGGAAGAGATTTCACATAAGGCCAATCATTTGGATTTGTCACTTCAGGTCTAAATTTTCATCTCATTAACAACATCTCGACCCCCCCTATTAACGCCTGTGTGTTATGAATCTAACAGGAAATGACCAGACACTTGTCTTTGTTAGCATGCCAGTGAGGTTAAGCGGTGGGCTGAGGAGATCTTTCTCTCTCTCTCTCTCTCTCTCAGTGTAGTCATTACAATTATAGTCATAATAAACAAGAGTTAACCACACGGTCACATGATCTCTACAGTGTGAGAGAGACGCGGGTTCCTTACACGCCCGCAATGAATGCTGAAACCGTGTAAAAAGATTTCTGCATGCGTGTGGTCATTACTTTTACACCATTTACTCTTTCGTTTCACAGTAAAAAAAAAAATCTTATTTAGGCTACAGTGGCGTTTTTTTCTTTTTTATTCTACATGTTATTACCGGAACATGGGGTCACCAAGAGTGACGATCTTTTGTGCCCTTCTATTTTATCGGCTATGGCTGTGTAGGTCAGAGGATGAGATCAGCGTGTGTTACACGCCCACACTGAGATTTCGGAGAAGACAGACGACACTGATGACGTTGCATCCTCTACCGTTTTTTAGGTACGATTGGCTTCCGTATCTGATTCGATCCGTGCCCGAGTACACTGGGGCGCTAAAGTGAAAACGCCCAGAGAGAGAGACACTGTGGATCCTGAGGGCGGAGTTAATAAGCAGGGGCAGGAATCAGTCAAGTGTTAAACCCACCTAACCGTTAAGGAGATAATACTGTAAAAAAACAAACCAACAAAAAAATTATTTTACCCACTGCACATTAAATGATAGATATTTATATCCACCAATCTACACTGACACACGTTATTTATCACAGTCTGTTCCACAGGTTGCTCCTTTGAAATAAACTACAGGATGGATATCTCTGGAAACAAACAGTGACCCTGCTTCAAATGTGTTTGTCTGCATGTTCATTTTGTTCTGTATGTACGTGTGATCCTGCTGCTACTGCTGCTGATCTGCTTCCCGTTTTTTCCATCATAAATAAAACTGAACAAAATTATTTGTAAAAAAATAAATAAATAAAAATAAATGCACGATATAGGGCTGGATTTCAAAATGACGATGACTGAAGGAGGAAGTCAGACGTCTGGAGAACTGATCTCACAATTCTACAGAAAAAAAGAACCAAACCTTTTTTAATAATTCCGCCCCCGTTCATCCATTAATTCATCTCCGGCTTCCTCATTGTGTGTGTGTGTGTGTGTGTGTGTGTGTGTGTGTGTGTGTGTGTGTGTGTGGTGGTGGGGGGGGGAAATGACGATTCAAGCAACTTGACTAGTAACAGAAAGACACATGGATGTTTTCACACTAATAACCTTTATAAAACTTTAAAAGCAACGATTGAAAAAGCAAAAGGCACGTGGGAACTTGTGGAAGTGCGCATTTATCGCATCAGATTTTACTTTTAATATCATGTTAAAAGTATGGGTAGAAAGTTTATACAAACATATCTGATATATCCGGACAATTAAAAAACTTAAAATACACTGTCTCTTCCTTAATGACACCACCGCATGAGCTAAAGTAGAAAGCCATCCGAAAAGAATAAAAATTAATAAAACGAAAAAAACAACAAAAAAAGATTAACTAAGGAACAGGATGTTCAAGACAAACATTATTGGTGTGATAGTCAGGCTTCAGTGTTGAGTTGGATGAGTAATGACACTCAGCGGCGATGGTGGTGGTGTTGTTCTGCTTTGGTGTAACAAGAGGTGACTCGTTAACACAATGACTGCAGAACTCCAGAGAAACACCGCCTACGTACAACAGAAGAGCCCCGAGTGTGAACTCATCAAAACCCATTATAGTCGTGTTTCTGCTCGCTCCCCTGCCGCGTCCCGCTGCACAAGACTGCGATTACATTTCTAAACATTATGATCGTGATATGCACTTGTAATCGACTTCACTCTAAATGAAATAAAACAGCAACGGAAATACACAATCTATACCTCACATGAAACTGTCACCAGTGTGGGCGACATGATATAAATATCACAAACATGATTCGTACGGTCATCTCTAACGACACATGATGTGCAAACAAACTGAGAGCTATAAAATACCTCTGATTTTCTTTCTTGATTTCTGTAATTCCTGTTCAGTGATACGTTTTTAGAGACGCTAAATTTAAAGCACAGCACCCTCTGTTTAATTTCGAGATGAACTAAAATCTTTGTGAAGTACGTTAAATGAAGGTGCGAGATCGCGTTTATTAAGTAAATTTCAATTGCTCATAAGCGCGCATTAAGAAAATGTACAGAAGAATTTTCTGTTGAATTTTGAGATGAATTAATTATTTATTTCAAGGTCGATTTCTTTATGATTCGACGGCATTTTCCATGTCTTCTCTTTCTATACTGTATGTTACCTCAAGCTCGGCCAAATACACTTGTGGAAACTCCATTAAAATTCATTCAGTAGTTTTTACGTGATGCGTGCACAAACAAACACAAAGACAGACAAAAACTCCCCAAAAAAATATTGATGTGTACAGATATGCATATTTTAGAGTTACGTTATATTTACAGATTAAGTAAATAGACTCAAAAACCGGGACTAACTTAAATCTATAAAAGTTTTAGAAGCAAACATTTCATTCACACCTGTTCATCAAGTTCTGGTAAAATATTTATTAATGAGGTTATTCGATAAGAGAAATCAGACTTAGCAGATACTGATCACTGATTGCTGATCACAGGAGTGTGTGCGTTTGTGTGTGTGTGTGGGGGGGGGGGGGATAGTGTTTATTGGGATCTGCTATTTAAAGTGTTCCCTTTAGTGTGCAATATTGTTTATTTTTTCGATATTAACAGCTGTTAAATAACTATTCTAAACAGCAGTGCACAAACATAATTAGGATCTAAAAAAAAAAACCCTAAAGTTAAACTTTAATTTATTACAAGGTGACATAGGCAACATATTCCATTCTCTTATTATTTCACGTACGTTATAAAGAAACAGAAACCAATAGATTAGCCTCTGCTCGACTACAGAACAAAAACTTAACTTTCCTTAAGTAGCATCAAGGGGCTCATAAAATGCTGAAATGCTCATCTAAAACATGACTGTCCTGCATAAGGAACAAGGCTGCTTCAACAAATAGCAAATTAAAACTCTGCATTGAATGTTTTTAAATAAACACACACACTAGGGCTGGTCCGAATACCATTTTTTGAGCTTCGAGTATTCGGTAGTGATCAACATCGAATATTCGATGCTTCGGTGGAAGGGAGCTGAATATATTCTTATCTTTAATAAAGGCAGGAATCTCTGTGTGTGTGTCTGTCTGTTGCATTTTTATGTCAAGAACCGTTCATCCAACTGCTGCGAACGCAAAGGAGTGCAAAGTCGCATTTTTGTGTAATATGGATATAGGCAAGTTGTCATGAACTAACTTAAGTAGACCAGAAGACGAAGCTTTAGCGGTTAGCCCTTTCTAGCGTGGATAGTAAACCCAAACGCGGAGTAACATGAGTAGGCAGGATAACCACGCGATAAACACAATTTAACCTGCGTCCTATTAACACACACTCAATCTGAAAGCAAACCCAAGAAAGTGAGTACTCACGAATCTTCGAAAGCGTCCGAAGCGACATGGACGGACTCAATGACTGATGTGTCGCGCCATCTTGTCTCATTTTATGCTTCCCGGTTCCTAGTGCCGGTCACGGACCGAATGTGCATGACACAAGTTTGCTGCAAGGGCTAGAGCAGGAATTTCTTAATAAATATTAGAATTTCTGCATTTTTAAGACACAGTCTGTTCCTCTGATCATGCTGAATGGTCGCTCACTGTCCTCACTGGAATGCATGGAGCGGTGAGGTAATACCGGGCTGCCTTAGCCAGAGCTGGGAACCGCTCTCTTTATTTCTCTCTGCATTGCTATTTCCGTGATAATGATTTCATCTTTTTTACAGTACTCTCTGCAGAGAAAGACTCGAGCTCAGATTTGTCACGCTGCAAATAAGCTTTAACAGCAAATAAGCTTTGTCACGTTAAAGCTTTTAGCAGATGTTTCCTTACAAGATTTTACTTTTGAAAAAAACCTTGCTTATTGCACATTTAATGCATTTTTTAAAGAGACTTGGTAACATTTCCAGACTGGTGACGGCATGTCGATGTGGCTGTCGACTCGACTATTTTGCCTGATACCATAGTATCAGTTTATGTTCTAGTATCAGCCAGTTGAAAATCAACCGATTTGTAAAAAGTATTTTTCGATCGATCGAAGAATCGTTATTGAATATAGTGAAATATCTTGATAAAATTGCAATAAGACATAATACAAGCACAACATTGTGGGTGCAAAACCTGACATGCCCTTTTACAAAATGATAAATATAACAACATACGACTTCCTAACCTCGCCTTGCCGTCTGTTTGCTGAGGTCTAAGCCTTTTCAACGAACATAATTTAGTACAAAGACATCTAAAACCTTGCTAGCGACAGTAAAGTGTGATTTTCTTATGCGGTCAACGTCACACCTTGATAAAGCACTCGTGTGGGCTTTGTGCCATGGAGCCGTGATCAGATTACTGCCTGTTAAAACGTTTGCTATGCTCAGAGGTGTGATTTTTCTCTCTCGCTTCACTTTTTTTAGCATAACCTTTAACTTTTTAACTGGAACTAGAAGTAAATAGACATGAAAACAACAACATAAACATGCCGGTGTCATTTTCAGAAATATATAACCCTTCTTTTTATATATATATATATATATATATATATATATATATATATATATATATATATATATATATAAAAAAACACACACACAGCAGAAGGTGTCAAACTCCCAACAGTTATCAATCACACCTCAGACTCAAGTGTCCTGAACGCTACAGCATCATTACACCGCTACTTTAATACTAAATAAATATAATAACTATAAGGCAAAAACACTCTCAAAAAAAAAAAGTTGTTTTAGTTTCAGAAAAGTGCAACACCTGGAATCTGTTACTGTTCGCTTATGTCTCTTTCTTTTTGAAGTCTTTCTTCATCAAATATTATAATGAGTCACGGTACTGTTCCTAAGTACAAGTTCCAGAATTGTTTATGAAAAACATTTTCTGAATGTTTACAGCATTCGGCAGACACCTGTATCCAGAGTGTCTCAGATTTTATTTAGTATTACATTTGAGCAGCTGAGTGTTAAGGGCCTTACTCAAGGGCACCACAGTGCCAATTTGTACCCCTTTTTTCACCATGATGATTCCAGAGCTAGTTCGGGGCAGGAAAAATCGCTCTAATGGTATGATACTTCAGATGATACTTTCTTGGGCTAGAACAAACAAACAAAACAAAAAAAAAATGTTTACATCAGGGGCTGGGGGTGGGATTACCACAACTAACTAAACTCTGATCCTAAATTAGACCCACAAAACCAGGAGATATGCTCGTAAAGCCATGTTGTTTTTGTTCTTGCCGCAAGCACAGAAATGTACACAGACATATACCGTGATTTAATTATATAAAACCAGTTCTTAGGAGGCACACGATGAACCAGCACTAGCACCAGACGTGAACCATCACCTGGTTTACTTTGGTAAAAAAGGGATATCACTAATGGTGGGGCTTGAACCTGTGACCTTTTGATCAGTAGTCAAACATTATAACTAAGAGAACATATAATCATCACTGACATTTAAATGATTACACGAGACTTAAAGGTCGAAAATAAACAGTACGTGTCCAGTTATAATTAGAGGTAAGATAGTGGGTGTGTTCGAATTCATATGGTTCGATACAGAAGGTTGGCTTAACGGTGTGTGTTATGACCTCCGTGAATCCTGTCCAGCTTCAACTAGGGCACGGTGATGTTCTTCATAATTCGGTTAATTCTAGTTAAAGGAACGAAAAATGTTCCACTAAGACTTCAGAAATATGGAGTGTGTACAATTTTAAAAAGTCAGTTGAATAAGGTTATTTAAAACACAATTCAGTCTTTGATCATAAGCGCTAATTTCCACAAAGAATTAAGCAGAAAGCCAGACATTTATGTTTTTGTTATCAACACGCGAGGCAGCGAACTAGGCTGACTGAAGTACATTTTCTTCTGTATAAATCAGTGTTTTAGAGCAAACAAACAATTAAGTCTGCATGTCGCTTAATCTACAGCTAATATTGTAACGCCTAACCTTCTTGCCTAAGGTAAGAAGTTTTACTTCTGATGTTTATTTCTGATGCTGTGAGAAGCAGTGCTGATTGAGCGTCACTCTGGAAATACACGAGATACGTGAAAATAAAATCCAGAGTTAAATTCTGTTGCAATTAAATTTTATATCACCCCGTCAAGAAAGAAGGGTTCAACAAGCCGTTTGCTACTTGTTAAATTCATATATTTTTTAAAAGAGTCTTTTTTTTTCCCACTTCACTGTACCGAAATCCGAATCGAGACACGTGCCAAATTTACCCACACCCTTACACCCTCAGATTTAATTTATTGTTTCTATAGTAACAGTTTTGACAGCAGGTTTCCATCATACTCCACAGCTTACTGATTTACAGGACTGCCCATCACCTCTCCTCACCTTTGGCTACATAAATGTTGGTAAGAATTTAAAACTACTTTCACTGCTGTCAGTCGCCAGCTCCGCCAGTCGCGATCAGTTAGATCCGCCAGTTGTGAAAGGATATGCGTTAGTGGAGCAAAATAACGGGTTACTAAATAACTAAAACAAATCATAATCTGGTGATGATAAACGCCGTTTGTGGTACTGTTGTATGAAAGCAATATCGCTTGAAGTTGCGCAGTACGGCACTTACTCTAAATTTCTTAATTTATAGAGTTATTAAAAATAAGAGGCAAGTTGAAATTGATACAATATATAAGGCATACAATAATCAGACAGCCATCCTTACCCTGAAGCTGCAAAGAAAAACGTCGCCTGGCTAGACTCCATCTTCCTAGACGGAAAGCAGGAGCGTGTGCTTGAGGACCGGCGCTGAAAACGTCATGTAAGCGCCATAAAAAAAAAAAAGTTCACGGGCTTTATAAAACTTATTTCCCCTTGAACAGCTGTCTCACAACTTCCTCATGACAAATATAACTGTCTGAGCACAGTGAAAAGGAAGTGCTTCATGACAGGTCTGGGGATGCATTATTATTTTTTTTTTACGTTGTGGGTGTGTTTTTTTTTTTTTTTTTTAAAAGACAGTTAAAAAACTTGATGGATTTAGCATGAGCTTTGTGAAGTTTTCAATTATTTACAAAAGCAAATAAAGTGATTATACGAATCGTATCTATCTATTTTCCTAACTATCTAAACTCAAGACCGTGTAGAAATCCTTAAATACATGCTCGTGAAATCTTGTGTACATGTGGGACGGGAGGTTTAGTATGAACATCATTATAATATATTTTTCAATTCTGCTGTTCATGCTTTAAAATATTTTTTCATCGTGATGAAATCACAAGCACTTACAGCGGGTGAATTTACAATTGTGAAGATGCCATGCTAATTTTTACATGTTTGGAATCAAGGACGTACCCAACAAAGACTTTTAAAGGAAACAAAGCACACACATTATACACCAGTCTACAAACCTTTACTCAGCTACTAACAAAAAAAATGAAAGGGCTTCAATTGACCACAAGATATTATATCCTGTGTAATCACTGGATGTCTGACGAATGTTAAACACTGAAGTTTTAATGCTTCAACATCAATCCGATATCTTTATATCCTCATAAATGATTCAAAACTGATCAGTAATAGGACAGCGTATCGCACAAGGAGAAGTGCACAGTGACAGCAAAAGCAACCTGACACACACCTGATATTCCTTTATTGAACGAAGTATTGAAAGGAATATCCTTGTGATTTAAACAAACAGGATTCTAATTTAATTTGCTTTAATTCACATCCACACAAAAGTATTTATTCTTCATCTGGATTATAAAAATAAATAAATAAAATAAAAAAATCTGCAGTCTTTACACATTTTGCAGTGATCAATAGTCTGAGGTGGGGAAAAAATGGTACAAACACACATCATGACACTGGGATGTAGAAATACTGATGTGAAACACAAGTGACGCCAACTGACCACAGACATTTGGCCAAATAAAATATAAGAAGTCTCAAATGAGAAAAGAAAAGGGAGTGAGGAAGTGATGCAGGACAGGGTTTGAGGACAAGCAAGCTAAGCACCAGATTTCCTTCCCTTGTCATTTCTTGTTTCATCGACTTACAAAAATACTTCATTTCTTTTACATTTACAACCGAGTTAAAGTGCGTTTTTAAGCATTAACTGCTTCCTTTATAGTATTAATATTAAACTAGCGTTTTTAACCAGCTTAACTCAAATCCCTGTAAGATTTCCACGATAGGATTCAGACAACATTCTCTTTTTACTTCTATTTTTAAAAATAAAAATCTTTTTTTTTAGTCACAGTTCATACTTTATACATTCCCTTACATTCTCAAACGGGTGTCATAATGAAAAAATGATAACCAAAGGCTACGCGTTACGTCCAATAATGACATTTGCCACCTGTGAGGTCCACTCCCTAAACAGGCCTCTAAGTGGAACCTCGGTGTTGCGTGAGAGGCATGACCGGATTAACTCACCCGCAGGCCGGCAGGATGCGCGACGTCCGCCCGGTGAAGATGCTATCCGTTCTTCCCCCTCCACAGCTTCGTTTGCGGAGGCGCTTTTTCCTCCTGGTTGTATATGACAGCACGATACACACACTCACACAAAAAAAAGAATACGTTGCAAGAGTTAAAATATGAAAAGTCAATCTTGACACCGCTGGCCGGTCAGGATGTAAATTTTCGTGTTAGCTTAGCATTGACAAGCGGCTAACGCGGTACGAGTTCCGACTAGCATCGGTGTATATTCTCTAGTTCCACTTGCTCCAGTCAACAAAAAAATAAACAAATAATAAATTAATACGGTTAGATTTCTCAGTTTATAAGGAGGTTTCCTCGGCCTTTATTTGTATTTGTAATTAATATATGTCTAATTGGTTCCGCTCCCAGAATGAATAAATCCGTTTTGCTGTTGTAGCTCGCGCTGTACAGGTCGCGCGCTAGCCCGACCCCTCCTGCGCGCGAGCGCATTTCCTACAAAAAAACAAAAAACAAAAACGCGATCGCGAGCACACACGTGCAGTGCACTTCCGGTATGAGCACATAGACCGACCTCTGGTTTGACGTAAAAATCTAAACAAATACAAGAAAGAATACGCCCAGAATTGGACAATTAATAATTATTTAATCAAATTTTCGCCTTAGGAATGGAAGTTTTTGCAAGAAATTTGCATCAGCATAATTTTCGAAGCATTTTACGCATATGAACATCTATTGAAAATATTGAATACCAAGATCTGATTCTGTGCAATAAAAAGTGAACCCTCGTCATACAAATTTTCGCCTTTTTAAACTTTGCAAAAAAAACTTTGCATCAACATAATTTTTAAGGCATTTCCGGCATTCAAATGAACCAAACAGAACCAAACACCGGCTAAGATGCTTGTACGTCCAGAAACTGAATTTAAATTTTAAAATTAACTAATTAGAAATATTTTATTGTCAACGCACAGGATACAATCAAAATCATTAACATAAACATAGGGCAAAATACTGTAAACTAGAAAGAAATCTATTTAAAACATCAAACACCAAGATCTGATCTTATACAAAATCCAGCGGAACCCTGGCATACAAATTTTAACCTTAAGAACTTTCCTACAGAACAAATAAATTTTGTATGCCAACTCTCCGCTGCAATGCATCTTTATCCTTCTTCACCCCTGTGTGAGAGTCAGTGTGTAATACAGCTGACGGAATACTCAGTGTCGGTGTTTCACGGTGTTCAGGTTTCACATGGCTCCAGGGTAGAAGCTCTTCTCAAGTCTGTTTGTCCATGATGTAATGAACCTGAGTCATTTGCCAGAATGCAGCAGGTCAAATTTATTTGGTTGCACTACAGAGGTGCAGCAGGGAGGACAGTGAGTAGATGATGGTTTTCTAGGAGGTGCTGATGACGCTGTGAAAAGCAAACAGAGATAAAAGCACGTGCCTGATAAAGCAGCAGTAGCTACGTCTACAAGTTGTTCTTTCTGAGAATCTTTACAAAAAGAATAAAGAATTACAGTGGGGCAAAGAAGTATTTAGTCAGCCACCAATTGTGCAAGTTCTCCACCTTAAAAAGATGAGAGAGGCCTGTAATTTTCATCATAGGTACACCTCAACTATGAGAGACAAAATAAAAAAAAAAATCTAAAAAATCACATTTTAGGATTTTTAAATAATTTATTTGGAAATTATGGTGAAAAATCAGTATTTGGTCAGTAACAAAATTTCATCTCAATACCTTGTTATATCCCCTTTGTTGGCAATGACAGAGGTCAACCGTTTTCTGTAAGTCTTCCCAATGTTTTCACACACTGTTGCTGGTATTTCGGCCCGTTCCTCCACTCAGATCTCCTCTAGAGCAGTGATGTTTTGGGGCTGTCGCTGGGCAACACAGACTTTCAACTCCCAAAGATTTTTCTATGGGGTTGAGATCTGGAGACTGGCTAGGCCACTCCAGGACCTTGAAATGCTTCTTACGAAGCCACTCCTACATGTGTGTTTAGGATCATTGTCATGCTGAAAGACCCAGCCACGTTTCATCCTCAATGCCCTCGCTGATGGAAGGAGGCTTCACTCAAAATATCACAATACATGACCCCATTAATTCTTTCCTTTACACGGATCAGCCGTCCTGGTCCCTTTGCAGAAAAACAGCCCCAAAGCATGATGTCTCCACCCCCATGCTTCACAGTAGGTATGGTGTTCTTTGAATACAACTCAGCATTATTTCTCCTCCAAACACGAAGTTTGGTTTCATCTGACCATGTGACATTCTCCCAATCCTCTTCTGGATCATCCAAATGCTCTCTAGCAAACTTCAGACGGGCCTGGACATGTACTGGCTTAAGCAGGGGGACACGTCTGGCACTGCAGGATTTGAGTCCCTGGCGGCGTAGTGTGTTACTGATGGTAGCCTTTGTTACGTTGGTCCCAGCTCTCTGCAGGTCATTCACTAGGTCCCCCATGTGGTTCTGGGATTTTTGCTCACAGTTCTTGTGATCATTTCGACCCCACAGGATGAGATCTTGCGTGGAGCCCCAGATCGAGGGAGATGATCAGTGGTCTTGTATGTCTTCCATTTTCTAATAATTGCTCCCACAGTTGATTTCTTCACACCAAGCTGCTTACCTACTGCAGATTCAGTCTTTGTTTCTGGTGTCCTTTGACAGCTCTTTGGTCTTGGCCATAGTGGAGTTTGGAGTGTGACTGTTTGAGGTTGTGGACAGGTGTCTTTTATACTGATAACAGACGCCATTAATACAGGTAACGAGTGGAGGACAGAGGAAACTCTTAAAAAAGAAGTTACAGGTCTGTGAGAGCCAGAAATCTTGCTTGTTTGTAGGTGACCAAATACTGATTTTACACTATAATTTGCAAATAAATTATTCAATGTAATTTTTTTTCTCTTAGCAGTTTAAAGCTTCTAATGCACCTTACTGAATGGTTTTGGTTAAAACTGGACGGAACTGGAGAATCTGGAGGAAACCCATGCAGACACTGGGAGATTGTGTGAGACTCTGACACTACATAGACAGTAATCCAAGCCCAGGACGTAACCTTTACTTATACAAAAGACAGAAAACTAATTTATAATAAAAAATCTTTGACTTACTGCCAGCTGTTGTCAAAAAGACTGTGTCCCTAATGATGTCCTAAGCCCTGCACCGCTTCTGCACATAATCTGTGCATTTTCTGTATTATGTAATTAATTTTACTTTATAAATTAAACCACGTATCAATTCTAAACTGCTAAAGATATAGAATTGACTAAGGATGGAAAAGAGGGCAAGTACAGTACCTTCTTGTCCAATCAGAAGTAAGTGCATCGAAACCGAAGTCGAGACATAAGATCAACACATGAAGACATTATGTACATGGCCATATGACCTGCAAATTTTGTAATCCCCATACAAGCCCGAATCAAAAGTCTTCTGTAAGTATTATATTCATTTAACCAATTTACCCCGAATTGCTCCTTAAAAACTCTTTTGGCTTTTAGTGCTGTGGTTTAATATAGATTAAAGAGAAAACAAGAAGTCGCCTTGATCAAATGGACATCAAATATTTGAAAGGCTGGAGAGAGAGAGAGAGAGAGAGCATTGAACTTGAGTTAAGTCATTGCAAGGAGGTTTAATCTCTTGTTTATATTAAAACACAGATGATGTAGGATTATCATTTGATTTAGTGTAGAATGCTAAAAATGGTATTCTGAAGAATAGATTGTAGAATACTAAACTTAACTACTAAGTACACACACACACACACACACACACACACACACCAGTTCCTGTTTAAATTACTTAGTAACTGTTGTAATAAAGTCAACTAAAAAATTGTTTCGAAAGGTAAATAAGGTAGTTAGTTGATGATAGATAGATAGATGGATGGATGGATGGATGGATGGATAGATAGATACTATTTAAATCCCGAAGGGAAACTGTAACATTACAGCAGCCAGTTCACAGACAACATAACATAAGTAACATGGTGTAGACCAATATTAGGTTTAAATACAAATAAATCACAATGAGAAAAGTGTAGGTTATTATTTTTTTAAATATATGATAAAATGTTATGATATGATAAATGATAAATAATATTAATCTAAAAACTGCACATATGGTGCAATCAGGTAAAATCTTGTGAAATAATGCGAATATACTGTTTCTATATACATGTACATGATGAATGATGATTGTATATACAGACGGGAACTTAAGTGACTGTACATAAGGTGCACCAGCAGGTTGTAATTGTAATACAAAGACAAAAAAAAAAGACATATTTTCCAGAATTACAGACATACACCCGTCTCTTTTGGGTAAACGTAAGTGTCAGTGTTAAGTTCCACTCTGTTTGGAAACACAAACGGTAACCTTCATGTCTGTCCAGTAAACCTATGTACCAAAGCACTACAAATCAGAGAATTCCCATAGCTGTGTACATTATGTAAGGTTCTTGTTTAGGACATTGCAAAGTGTCCAGCGTGTTGCGGCACGCGACTTGAGTCACTGCTATAGCGTCACTACGAGGGTTTATGTAATAGCGGTGTTGACAGGTTCTTGTTCATCCGTATATTAAACATGTAAAGATTTAACAATCTGAATATTAATCTTTTTTAAATATAACATGTTAATATGCTTGTATCTGCCCTAATCAGTGCATGGCTAACTGGAAAGAAATCTTAAGGCATAGACATTGATGTATTGATTTTCATTGTATTTGCCAATGCACATTTGCTGATTTAATAAATATCTAAACAGAGATATAAGAAGGAGAATGCAATGCAAAGCATTTTGTTAAGGAAAAAAGTGGAATTTTAATCATATTTATAGGCATAACTGGTCAAAATATAACAATAAAAAAATTATCTGAGAGCCACAAGTTTTGACTGGAATTCATTTTAGGATTGTAATTTGTCTTGCAGCTGATATTACATCACAGCTGTGCAATAAAGATTCATCTTTAGATCAATCAGATTCGAGAATTCAAACTAAATAAACGAGGAACTGAACCATTTCAGTAAAAAAAAAACCCATACGCTTCGTCTCTGTGTTTAGAGTATTGCCCTGCCCTGTTCCGAAATTGACCCTGAGACATCGGGTGATTATGAAACTAAAGTAAACATATCCTGCAGGAAAATGACAAAAACAACATGAATGTACAGCCCCTGAACAGAATGTCCAGAATTACATTCGTGCGGACTATATATTAAGGCTGAGAAGAAATGTACTTTCACAAAGTGTCTAAGGAGAGCAAGATTTTAAGCAAGATTTGGGAGGACAATTTGGTAAGAAATAAAACTTTCTTTACATTTAGTCATTAATCTTTAGGATAAGATAAGACAAGAAAAAAACTTTATTAAAGAAAATATAAGATACAGATATATAACAGGGGAACAAGATTCTGATGTAGAATTGTACATAGCAAGAGTAATATGTCTTATAATAGTCATAGGACTAGGACTGTATATACAGTATATATATATATATACACATATACACACACACACACAAATCTTAGGCACCATATTATCTTTAGTTTAAATTTAGTTTTATATAGATTTATCATATTCAATTATTATGTACAAATTTATTCAACAGTCTTATTATTAATAATACAATTATTATTATTATTATTATTATTATTATACTAAACTGTATATAGTTGAAATGATAAAAAACCTATTTGACTTACTATTTGACTTGATTATTATTATTATTATTGTTATTATTATTATTATTAATATGTTTATTGCATCAAATTACATGATAAATAAGTTTTCTGATATAAACCAAAACAAAAATAAATAAATAAATAAATAAATTGTGGCTCCTGGGTTTTGCATGACACTGGAAAAGCGTGACAGAGGTACCAGAAGAACTTAACATAAAACCTAACAGCTGTTTTATTTACATAAAACTGGACAAATCTCTATCTAACACTACTGATTCTTTTCAAGCAGAGTTTTCACACCAGATACTGAGTGTTTTTATTTGATTAATCTTTAGTTCTCTTTAAAATGGTTATTTTATGTAGAAATATTTTCAAAGGCATCTTCGCTTGTGGCATTTTTTGTATTGGCCCAAGTACTGTAATAAAACTTCGGTTAGGTTTTACTGAGTGTGCTGGAGAATAGGCCAGAGTTCTTCTGGTAACTTTGTCACACTTGCTCCTTTCTACTTTCACACAAATCTCGGGAGCCTACAGTACATTAGTTTTTTTGTTTGCATCTGAAAACTGGTCGGTTACGTCATATTCTTCTGTCATGTTACTTACTTTCATTCAGTCGTGGTGGTATTTTATTCAATGAACTTCCCAATTCCTTACACTGACAGGCTACAGTTAAAGACAGATCTACATTTGAGGCATCCTGATCCCAAGCAGGCAATCAGCAGTGAGTATTTTTCAAACAAGAATTTCTGTTAATGATTAATTAATATTTGTTAAGTTCACTAATATTGATCATGGCAATATAACCTAAAAATAAATAGAACCTAAAGTTAGTCCTAGTTATTCATTACCTTCTCATATGTTTTGTTCGATTGCAGGTGTCTCAGTATGACTGACAGGCTCAGATTTATTCTACCACTTCTTCAATTTTGGTTCTGTCTTCTTGGGGCAGAATCTACTCCAAAATGCCTGATTAGAGATGAGAAAGCTTACTGTGCCCTGAGAAACCTGTACGAGATGCCAGCTTTGCCTCCGTATATAACTTATTTGGATCTAACCTTAAATTACATTAGTGAAATTTCAGAGGAATCCTTCAATGGTTTGGAAGCGCTGCAAATTCTTAAGATCCAGCAACAGCAAAGAAGACTAACCTTGAGGAATAACGCCTTTATTGGCCTGTCCAGTCTGACAACACTAGACCTAGCATACAACATGAACCTACAAGTGGATCCAGGAGCTTTTAATGGATTAATCAACCTTCAGATCCTCAATCTTACAGAGTGCAGGTTAAGTGACTCTATTCTTTCAGAAGATTACCTGAGACCCCTTGTGTCTCTGGAGCAGCTTTCAATATCTGGAAATAATATACATAAACTCCGTCCTGCTTCGTTCTTTATCAACATGAGCAAGCTGCATATTGTGGACGTCTCTCGTAACTGGATCAACAGTTTATGTGAAGAAGATTTATTCCATTTTCAAGGTAAAAACTTCACTCTCTTAAAACTGCAGGATATCAAAATGCTTCACATGACTCCATATTGGTCTGGATGGGATAAATGTGGAAACCCGTTCAAGGACATGTCTATGACGGTGCTTGATTTGTCTCAAAATGGCTTCAGTGTTGGCATGGCAGCGCGGTTCTTCAAAGCAATCAGAGGAACCAAAATACACAAACTGATTCTTAACTCCAGCGGCAGCATGGGAAAGGGAGTTTGGTTCAACAATATGAAAGACCCAGACCGCGATACATTTAAGGATTTGGCTGAGAGTGGCATTGAGGCACTGGATCTGTCCAAAGCTAGCATTTTTACGCTTAAAAAATCAGTATTCAGTCACATGCCAGACCTGGTGGAACTCTCGTTAGCTAATAATGTAATCAACCAGATTGAGAGTGAAGCTTTTAATGGACTGGACAAGTTACAAAAACTGAATCTGGATCATAACCTTTTGGATAAAATTGATTCTAGAATGTTCAACAACTTGCCCAGTCTCGAGACACTTGATTTATCTAATAATAACATAAGACTACTTATGTCTGGCTCATTTCAAGGACTGCCTAATCTAGCTCACCTCTTTCTCTCTGAAAATTCATTACAATCTCTGCATACACTGGCAAACCTTCCATCTCTTAGAGGACTTTACTTAGACAATAACAAAATCACATCCCTGTACGGTCTACCAAGCCAAGTACGAAACATCACAACTATCGATTTGAGGTTCAACAGATTAAGTAATGCTGAGAGCTTCTACACCATTTTAGTGGAATTCCCCAATGTTGAAAATATCTACCTTGGAGGCAATGTGTTTTTATCGTGTTTTCTCAATTCCAAATATTTTGTTTCACCTTCAAACAATGTACAATTTCTTGACCTCCAAATGACCGGCTTACAAAAATTCTGGTTACAAGGACAGTGTCTCAACATGTTTGACCATCTTCACCAGTTGCAGACGCTTCTTCTTAAAAATAACTTCATGCAGTCACTTCCAGAAAACATCTTCAACGGACTGACGTCTTTGGATTATCTAGATTTATCCATGAACTCTTTAACCTATATACCTAATGGCATATTTCCCAAAAGTCTGAAAACACTCAACCTTGCTTTTAACCGTCTCGGTTCTGTAGATCCACAAGCCTTCAGCACCGTGACCACATTAGAGTTATCTGGAAACTTCTTTCTTTGTGATTGCAGGTTGAGAGACTTCCAGAGATGGTTGACTCAGACAAATGTCACGATGCTTACGGCTACTGAGAATCTGAGGTGCGAGTATCCCAAAAAGCAACAAGGGAAGCCTCTTCTGCAGGCTAAGCTGTGCAGGGACAGAAAGTATTGAAAACAATGAGCATGTGATACATAATTACGTTTATTTTTATTGTGATTAATGATTCTTGTTTTGATTGTTTTATCATGTACAAACCTGCTTATAAAACATGCTCGATGCATGAATCTTATGTTATCGTATCACTACTAATGTAACCACGTTGCTGACACGAACTTGAACATTCATGACATTCAAGAAATAAAGACGTAAACACAACACAAAGGCTTAGGTTTATTCTGTTAATTGTGTGATATTGTGAGGAAAAGAAAACACAAAAGCAAAACTGCTTTTTTAAGGAATTAATTAACGTCAGGTTGGTGTGATGGCAATGACTGTGTTTATCTGTTTGTTTGGAAAATCCACCAAATCCATGATTGTGTTCTAACAACAAAACAGATTATTAATCTGTGGTTGCATCTTGGATTATTTCAACATCCATCATACTGTTACATTTAATGTGCTTTTACTATAGAAACAATAATATTTTATGTTTGATATTTTGATTCATAGCTGTAATTCACATATGTATATATACCCTTTGTTGGCAGTGACAGAGTTCAAACATTTCCCTGGCTGGTGAAGCATTCATAGAACAATCAAATGATTTGAATCCATATAAGCTGCAGTTATGGTTTGCTTCAGTTCCCATTTTTGACCACTAGGTGTAATAAAAGCTCTACCACTTTAGAGTGATGTTCATGATCCTGGCACAACTGGCTGAAACATGTCATCATTGATCACACAAAACAT
The DNA here is from genome assembly GCF_024256425.1 of Clarias gariepinus. Taxonomy (NCBI): domain Eukaryota; kingdom Metazoa; phylum Chordata; class Actinopteri; order Siluriformes; family Clariidae; genus Clarias; species Clarias gariepinus. The sequence goes on from NC_071115.1 coordinate 4,453,213, forward strand.
TTATCACTCAAAAGAGGTGTTTACAGAATCCCAACGGAATTTTTAATGCATTTAATATGGATTTCAAAGAAGTCGAACCTTTCGTTGAATCACTGAATATAGTATATAGTTATAGCTATACGCATAAATGTCTGTGAAGATTCTCAGTTATCTAGGTGTGAGGTTATCTGTAAGTTAATATAGACATATGTTGCTGTTCTTTTGGCTGGTCCCCTCGAGGGGTCGCCATCTGGTACTGCATTCTGACAAAACATGGTATCGGTGCTATAAGGTGCCTCGGTGAAAAAGTGAATTTTCATATAGGATCATATAACACCATTTTTTAGAATACTTAAAGCTTTGGTTTTGTAAATATGTGTACACATTTATGTTTTTATCAGATGAAAAGAAACACATTTGCTAAATACAATTTCATGCCCTTTTATGTCTGTAGTGTCCGTAACTTTTTAAAATGTAAATCTTTTAATGATCTCAATTGTCATTCAGATGAAACTTGGCAATTTAGATTTCACAAGAAAGGACATAAACCTGAAAAAGTGTACTATTCTGAAATGCAATGCAATGTTAAGATATTGCAACATGACACTACAGATTTTTTGCTTTTTAATCTTTTACCAAAAATTGATTTTAAGCAAAAAACTTTACAGGTTATATGCTTCTTGAAGCGTCCATCAATTTTTGATTATTGTTTGAAGCGAGTATAACTCTGAAAAATGGCCATTTTTGGGGCACATGTAAACTCCTCTCTCCAAAACGGCTGAAATAAGCAACTTGAAATGCTTAGGGAAGCAAGACTGGTCACTTTCATGTTGCATAAACTTCAGAAGTGGCTTCTTAGGCACACACATTTTCTGTATTATATGTATACCATACAAAATCTTTAATCAAATCAAATTCAAATTGGATTTGATTTGTCACATACAGTACACAACCATACACAGTATATGATATCCAGTGAAATGCTTATATAATTTGCGTGACCTGAAATTGAAAAAGAAAATTAAAAAGTATCCAAATAGAGAATTTATACAAATTATACACATATAAAAATTTTAGCTGTAAAGCTAACAAGTTTGCTAATAAAATAGAAGAAATTGAAGTGTTAAGTGTATAAGTTATACAGGATAAGTTACAGCTGAGTAAATCAGCACAAATACTGTGTTTTGGCCGAATAATTCATGCATAGGTCTAAATTGTATTAAAAAAAAAGTCTATTTTATGGTCAATAAGATTTATTTTCAGTTAAAACAGATGGAGTGAAATCCAGAACATTCCAAACCTGACACTGGAGACTTCTTCCATAAAGGTTTTTATTATTATTATTATTATTATTATTATTGCTTAAATGTCCCATGGTTGGTCAAGATTAGTCAGAAGTTGGACCGAAGTCTTCTGCTGGGCAAAGACTCCTTTTGATCAGAAACATCTGCTAGGCATGCCTTAGGCTTGGGGAAAAGCCTTATTCTGGGTTAACCCACATGTGTCCAAAAGTTTCTTCTCTTGCAGTACTGTAGATACCATGCTGGAGAGAAGAATGTATTTCTCATTAATAATGAATAAGATATGCAGAATATATATATATATATATAGATTTATTGTATACAGAGAGTGTGTTTAAAATATAATATATTAGGGTTGAGGACGTGCTGTCCTGTATGCAGTCAGAAAGCTCATATCCTGTTAGAAACGGCGGGGTGTTGCGCAACGCGTGTAATCACGCAGACAGAAGAACGTGAGTGAGGGAGTGAGGGAGGTAGACGCTCGAGACGGAGACGCACGGACCGGTTGCTCCACTCAGAGCGGATGTGCACGCGGTCCCTGCGCGGGCACGGATTTGTTTCCTTCCAGCTCGAGCGAGAACGGGATTCCCAGGTCACTGGCAGCAGCAGGTTTAACCGCGAACACCCCGGGGGATTAGAGCTCCACTCCTGCAGGGATCAGGACTAACCCCGGATTGGAAAGGATTAACCCTAACCCTAGGTGAGAGCTTCAGACTCTAATTATAACCCCAGACTGTTATTAGGGCTCATGGTCATCACGTGACGTTTACACAAGGGGGGGAAAGTTTTAAGATGTGTTACTATGCTCGCTGTGCGCATGCGCGTTGTCATCCTACCTGGGCATGGAATGTAGAGAGATAAGAAAGGAGTAAAGAGACACTCAAAAGTTCTGTAACTGAACTTTAAAGTTCTGCATGATTTTTTTTTTTTTTTTTTTTAGTAAATAAGGTTTATACTGAGCCGCTTTGGTGACACTGGGGGGAAAATATTCTGTGGCCACGACTTAATGAGCTGTAGGGATAAGATGTTGTGGGAATGAAATAGTATGTTGTGGGAATGAGATAGTATGTTGTGGGAATGACTTACCTAAGGTGTGAAAAAGAGATAGTGTGTTGTGGCCATGACGCATTAAGGTGTGAGAAAGAAATAGTATGTTGCAGCCACGACTTAGCATGGGACTACAGCATGGGAATGGGATAGAATTGTGTGGCCATGATTTTCTACGGCATGAGAATGATATAGTATGGTGTGGGAACGAGATAGTATGTTGTGGGAACGACTTACTGAGGTGTGAGAAAGAGACAGTATGTTGTGGCCATTATTTACTACAGCATGGGAATGATATAGAGTAGTATAGTGTGGTAACGAGATAGTATGTTGTGGAAATGAGTTAGTACAGTATGTTGTGGGAACAAGATAGTATGTTGTGGGCATGAGTTATTGAGGTGTGAAAAAGAGATAGTATGTTGTGGGCATTATTTACTATGGCATGGGCATAAAATAGTATGTTGTGTGAACGACTTACTGAGGTGTGGGAACGAGATAGTATGTTGTGGGAATAAGATAGTATGTTGTGGGCATGACTTATTATAGTATCGGAAAGAGACAGTATATTGTGGCTATGACTTACTAAGGTGTTGAAATGTGATAGTGTGTTGAAGCCATGACTTACTATGACTGGTTCGAGGATGAGATACAATGTTTTGGCCAGGCTTAAGTACATGTAGTAATGAGATCATTCATGTCTCAGCTGTGACATGATAATTGGTGGTTTGGAGTTATGCTGTATGTCGGTGAGTAAATAAAGGTAATTATCCATTTATAGTAACAGTTATAAACTGAATCAAATAAAGTTTGTCAGTAAGAGGATCAATGCTGTAAGGTTATTAAGTTGTGGCTACCACATATAATCTCACTGCCACACATGAATTGGTGCAGATCTCATCTACACGCGTTATCAAGTCATGGCCCCAAGAAAATATCTCGTGGTCACGCATTATACTATTTTGTCATCCCACCTTAGTAAGTCATGGCTGCAACATACAGTAAGATTTAGTTCCCATGCCATAGTAAGTTGTTGCCCCAGGATATTTTCCTCCCAATGTCACCAGAGGGGCTTCATAGGTTTAGTTTATTAAATAAAACATTAATATTTTTTTTTAATTGCCACTATATCCATGCTTATAGATTTATATATGTTTCAGTCTAAAAACAAGGAAACAAGTAATAGTCATAATAATAAGACATTTTGGTGCTTATTATTATTATTATTTTATCATAAAACTATGGGGTGTATTTCTTCTTGTATATCTGTCCAGGATGCATGACAGAAATGTGTGAATAAATACTACACATGAGCAATGGGGTGAAATTAGAAGGTATCAGAAGGGGTAAGAGCCAAAGATTCATGATCATAAATTTTTTAACATAACATACAGTAGTTACAACTGCAGTCTTAATTCCTGAACTCAGTTTCCATATTCAGTAACTTCACCTTTTCAAAAAGGCCTTCAATTAACCATCATATATTAGCTTATGTATAACTTTAAAAGGATTTTATTTAGTGTGATTATATAAAAGCATGGTGGGTTATATTCCAGTTCACTTCCTGCCTGGTTCAGTTGTGAGTTTCGGCTACTTTGCTACTGTGCCTGCAGAGTTTCACCTGGTGTCCTTGACCTTGAACCAGTTTTGTAATTCTAGAACTGAAATCCATGTATTTTGTATTGAAATGAATCAAGTTCTAAGAACTGATTTAGAACTAAGTTTTCAATACCGAGGTAAAACTTTTTCCATTTGCACATCTATGAATTCCCTTTTCAGAATTTCTCTAATCTAAAAATTTCTCTTGTGTCTTTGTGGGTTTCCTTTCACATACCATCCGGTGACCTAGCTACAATAAATTCAGGGGCAATATGAAGTGTGTGTGCATAGTGAAACGGACTGGTGTTCCATCTAGGATAAAGCACTTGCTAAAGATCAGTTTGTTATATTTCCTAATACAGCACTGTTTATGGCTGGATTCTCATTGGTCAGAAGGTGTTGATTAATTATTCCAGAAAAGCTCATTATCAGGGACATGGTGGTGGATACACAGTACTCGACTAAATACTTAAATTTTTTTTGGTACATAATAAAGAAAAAAAGTGGTCAAGTGAATAATTTTGTAAGGAGACATGTCTGGAAGGAGTCTTTAGTGACAGTGCTTTGTAAAAGTCTAGCTGAAGGAAAGCTGTAATTATTTTGCCACAAAAACATATAAGATTGGACGATGTTGTGTTTCAATGCTTTAAATTTTTTTTTTATTTATTTAAATTAACTTCCAAAGTAGGCAGCAAGGTGGCGTAGTGGTTGGCACTGTCGCTTCGCACCTCCAGGTCCCGAGTTCGATTCCCACCTTGCTGCAGTGTGCATGGAGTTTGCTAGTTTGTTATGTTCTGCCCGTGCTTGCTGGGTTTGTTCCGGGTAGTCCGGTTTTGACATGCAGATTAAACTAACTGGCGCTCCCCAATTGCCCATAGTGTACAGGATAAAGTGATATAGACGATGAGAGTGGACTTCGAAAGCACGAAAAGACGTGACTGTTATGACCTCATTTAGTGAACAAATTGCAATTGTTGGTAAATTGCTGTGGTATTTTTTATTGATTTTGTGTCCCTATAACAGGTTGTTTTATTTTCTTATTTCATAATTAGTAGAATCATACGTTAATAACTAATTCCTGAAGAAAAACACACCAATGTAAGATTACACACATATTAAATGGAAAACGTTTGTGGACACCTCGTGGACCATAACACATGTCCGACCATATGTTCTGTTGGCTGTGAGGGTTTCTGTTCTGATGTCTTTAGAAGAGACCTGGGGTGAAGTCAGTGTTCCAGTTCACCCCAAAGGTGTTGGATTCAGTCAGTTCTACTCCAAACTTAACACGCCATGTCTTCACGGAGCCAGGTATAACCACAGGTGCATTGTTATGGTGGAACTGGCTTGGGCCTCTTGGTTCCAGCGGGGAGAACCTGCAACGCTACAGTATATGTGATGGTCAGGTGTCCACATACTTTTGGCCATATAGTGTGTTAAAAAGACAGGCATAAATGTTTAGATTTTTCCACTAGTTGCCATGCTGCCAGCTTGTCGGCGGAGTATCATAGCGGACATTAATGTTCAACACTTTGTATGTAAAACATTGAACAGTGTACAGTGGAAGTCAGAAGTTTACATTCTCTCATTATGAACAGAAATGTCATGGTAATATTGGGCTTTCAATGATTTCTTTGAACTGAACTTGTTTTTTTCTGGGGAAGAAGGATTGTGCTGTACCTCGTACATCTTTAATTAGAAGAAAACTCCAAGAATTGTTGAGCAAAATTAATAAATAAATGGTCAAAAATGAGCATACTTCTACTTTGATTATTAATTTAGTGGTGCTCAAAGTTCAGGAATGCCTTTTTGGCAAGCCCTTTGCATCTCAACTTCCTGTTAGTGATGATTATTATACAGCTGGTACTGTAGCTTCTCAGTACTAACATACTGTGAAAAGCATTTTTTAGAAAGCATTCAAAAAAATGGGAAGGTCCAGATGAAGAAGCTTGGTACAGATCTGATAACAAGGATGGCAGATCTACACAAGTCAGGAATAGTTCAGGCTTTTCTAATCAACTAGATACAGCCAAAAAGCTGTATGTAAGCGCTCGGTATTCGTCAGTGGAGCTGCTTTGCCAATGTCTGAAAGTAGACCCAAATTGTCATCAACAAGATAGTGAGGAAAAACCCTGGAACCAATCAAGGCACATGACCTGGAAGCTGCTGGAACACAGTGTCACTGTCTACAGTCAAGCCGGTTTTACAGCACCACAGGCTACAAGGCTGCCGTCCAATATAAAAGCCCCTTCTCCGATATCCTCCAGGCTCGAATAAAATTTGCAGCTGACCATATGGACAAAGAAAAAGGCCTTCTGGAGGAATGTTTGGATCATCAGGTACACTATATTGACAAAAGTATTTGGCCAAACCTGCGATGACTTCTTGGAAGGCTGTCCACAATATTTTGGAGTGTTTCTATGAGAATTACTGATGTTGGACAAGAAGGCCTGGCTCGCAATCTCTGTTCCGGTTCATCCCAAAGGTGCTCGATGATACCAGAAAACCCTAAATAAATGTAAGCTTTGTGCTCCAAATTCTTGGGGTTTCTTCTAATAAAAATCACAATGAATCTTCCCCTTGAAAAAGGCCAAATCAAAGAAATCATTGTTTTATTGTTGTTGTATTCATTACACATTATCTTTGTTTATTTGCAGGTGTATCAGCATGAATCACAGGAATCCCTGTTTTCTTCTGCCCTTTCTTAAGCTTTGCATCTGTCTTCTTGGGGCAGAATCTACTCCAAAATGTCTGATTAGAGATGAGAAAGCTTACTGTGCCCTGAGAAACCTGACGAAGATGCCAGCTTTGCCGCCGTATATAACTTATTTGGATCTAACCTTAAATTACATTAGCGAAATCCATGAGAATTCCTTCAATGGTTTGGAGACGCTGCAAATTCTTAGGATTCAGCAACAGCAAAGAAGACTAACCTTGAGGAATAACGCCTTTATTGGCCTGTCCAGTCTGACAACACTAGACCTAGCATACAACATGAACCTACAAGTGGATCCAGGAGCTTTTAATGGATTAATCAACCTTCAGATCCTCAATCTTACAGAGTGCACGTTAAGTGACTCTATTCTTTCGGGAGATTACCTGAGACCCCTTGTGTCTCTGGAGCAGCTTTCACTGTCTGGAAATAACATACATAAACTCCGTCCTGCTTCGTTCTTTATCAACATGAGCAAGCTGCATATTGTGGACGTCTCTCGTAACTGGATCAACAGTTTATGTGAAGAAGATTTGTTTCATTTTCAAGGTAAAAACTTCACTCTCTTAAAACTGCAGGATATCAAAATGTGGGACATGAATCCATATTGGTCGGGATGGAATAAATGTGGAAACCCGTTCAAGGACATGTCTATGACGGTGCTTGATTTGTCTCAAAATGGCTTCAGTGTTGACATGGCAGTGCGGTTCTTCAAAGCAATCAGAGGAACCAAAATACACAAACTGATACTTAATTTCAGTAAGAATAATACGAAAGACCCAGACCGCAATACATTTAAGGACTTGGCTCAGAGTGGCATTAGGGTCCTGGATCTGTCCAATGGCAGCATTTTTGTAGTAAAAAAATCAGTATTCAGTTATATGCCAGATCTGGAGAATCTCTCGTTATTTAATAATATAATCAACCAGATTGAGAGTAATGCTTTTAATGGGCTGAACAATTTAAGAACGCTCAATTTGTCTTATAACCTTTTGGATAAAATTTATTCTGAAACATTTAACAATTTACAAAGTCTTAAAACACTTGATTTAAGTGATAATGGCATTAAATTACTTATGTCTGGCTCATTTCGAGGACTGCCCAATCTAGCTAACCTCTTTCTCTCTGAAAATTCATTACAATCTCTGGATGAACTGGCAAACCTTCCATCACTTAGAGAGCTCAGACTAGACAGTAACAAAATCACATCCCTGTACGGTCTATCAAGCAAAGTAATGAACATCACAACTATCAATTTGAAATACAACAGCCTAAGTAATGCTGAGAGCTTATACGCCATTTTAGTGGAATTCCCCAATGTTGAAAATATCTACCTTGGAGGCAATGTGTTTTCATGGTGTTATCTTAATGCAGTCTATCCTGCGTCACCTGTAAACAACGTACGCGTTCTTGATCTCCACATCACCGGCTTAGAAAAATTCTGGTTACAAGGTCAGTGTCTCAACATTTTTGACCGTCTTCACCAGTTACACACACTTCATCTTAACATTAATTACATAAAATCACTTCCAGAAAACATCTTCAACGCACTGAAGTCTTTGCATGAGTTAGATTTATCCAGGAACTCTTTAACCTATATACCTAACGGCATATTTCCCAAAAGTCTGAAAATACTCAACCTTGCCTACAATCGTCTCGGTTCTGTGGATACACAAGCCTTCAGCACCCTGACACTTATCAGCTTGTTTGGGAGTCAGTTTCTTTGCGATTGCGGTCTGAAAGACTTACAAACATGGTTAAATGAGACAGGTGTGCAAATGGATTCCCCTGCTGAGGAACTGATGTGTGTTTTTCCCGAAACACAACGAGGGAAGCCTCTTCTGCAGGCTACCCTATGTATGGACGAAGAGGATGAGAAGAACATTGAGGAGCTGAGGCTTACACTTCTCATCTGCTGCACCATAATTATTATTTTAGCCACCACAGGGGCCATTATTTTTATCCAGATGCGTGGCTACCTCTTCAAGCTTTACAGAAAGGTGATTGTTGCCATTAATAAGGGAAGCCAAAATATTCCTGTTAATGATGACTTTGTGTATGATGTCTACCTATGTTTCAGTTCTAAAGATATGAAATGGGTGACAAAGGCACTGTTGAAAAAGCTCGACACCCAGTTCTCTGATCGAAACCAATTACGTTGCTGCTTTGAAGCACGAGATTTCATCCCAGGAGAGGATCATCTATCTAACATACATAACGCGATCTGCAAGAGTAAGAAAACATTATGTGTCCTGTCCAGAGAGTTCTTTAATGATGGCTGGTGCTTGGAGGCCTTCAGTCTGGCACAGACTAAAATGTTAGAAGAGCTCCGGGATGTCTTACTCGTGCTTCTTGTGGACAACATACCACATTACAGACTGATGAAACACGAACCGGTCAGAACCTACTTCCAGACCAGGAGGTATCTCTGCTGGCCAGAAGACAGCCAGGACTTGGAGTGGTTCTACAACCATCTTAAACATAGCATATTAAAGGACACCAAAGTAAAGCAAATGAAGAAAGATGTAAAGACAAACCATGAAGGGACGAACTGTGAAGCAGTAACTGCTTTTTAAATACATGGATATATCAATGGAAAGATTTGAAAACCTTCACCAAGTTAGAAGTTTACAGTACCAACACAACCAGTTTTTTTTCTTTCTTAACAAGATAAATAAGCTGTATCTTTAATGCACATTTATCTGTCAGTTGTGTAGTTATTAAAATAAAATAAGAAAAATCAGTGTCCAGGTGTGTCCTGAATTGAAGTTAATTTCCTTGTACCACAGCAATTTGCAAATGATTACATTTATTACACAACAATATATAGTTTTTTATCCATATGTTTCTATAAATTGTACTTTTTCCAAAGATTTTATGGCATTTTGTATGGTGGGACATCTTCAAAATAAGTTATTTCCCGCTATGGCAGTGATAAACATTCTTCTTCTCTAAGGTAAAAATCTTTTTGAATAATCTGTCCTGTAGATGTTGAAAAACCCAAAAGTTAGAGCTGTCAGTCGGATTTTTTTTTTTTTTTACAAAGCACTGGCTCTACAGATTCCTTCTATAAATATTAAATAAACATCTATTTTAAGAGAACGTTATAGGGATTGTGCACTGTGTATGTTGTTGTTCTAGTGTCTACTTTGAGTTATGAATCAGATCTACTTTCAGTAATGTTGACAATATTGGATCAATTATTATAATGAGTAACTACTTTCTAACTACTAGCGCACGTACCTGCAGGTTAAAGCTAAAAGCGAAATAGAACCTAAACCCAGTTAAAAATATTCACTTTATCTTTTCTAATTAATATCTATTGGTGCAGGTGTTTGTTTACATTGAGACAGTAGCGCATTAGTAGATTATTATAAAGTAGATTATTAAATCCCACACATAACTGTTCATAACATCACTTTTACTCCACATTGTGATTTCACTGATGGTGCAGGTTAAACTTCAGACAGAGATCTAAGGACTGCAAAAGTTTCTTTAAATTCTGTCCAGCCAGATTTTGTCACAGCATCATGCAAAACTGGCTGGACAAAATTTATAGAAACTTTTGTCTCCTCCAATGTAGAGATGTAAGCATATAATTGAAAGACTGTCTCCAGAGGCATGTATAGTGGAAACTATGCATGATGCATAATGAAGAAGCTTCATGTGCTTCCCTTCCTACGCTGACACGCCCACCACTCTGGAATAGGACCGATCTGGACTCATCAGGTCACATTCAGTCCAGACTTTATGCTCCCTAACAAACTGAAGTGTTTTATTAGTCTCACTCACTAAGAAGTGGTTTTCTTATGAACATAGCTGTTTAGTCCCAATCCTAAGAGTTCTCATCACATTGTGTGTGTGTGGACATGCTCTCACTTTGAGTCAAGTATAATGTGCCTTAACGTTTCCTGTTCAATTCTATCGAAACCTGTGACAGCTTCCTGAGCACATGTTTTTCTTATGCCAAACATATCCTTAAAGGATATCTGTACTGTATATAACATAAACTGAGCATGAAAAAAATGCATGCAATTTAAAAAGGGTCTATTTCCCTATCAATGGAGACTTTTGGGACACTTGTACTGTAGACTATTCAATACCTGAAGTTCAACAGAATCAATATTCTAAAATCTTTGAAACGTGATCAGATTCCTCTTTTTTAGCTTGTCAGAAAAAAAGAAAAAAAATCTGAACTCAAATAAAACCCCCATATCCTGTTAGAAACAGCATGGTGTTGTGAAATCCATGCAAACAGTGGAACATGAGGACCAAAGTGTCACAAAGAAGAAGAAGAAGGGAACGATTTCGCCATTCTAAGCGGACGTACGTGTTTTCTGCACCAGCACACACTCATTTCCATCCAACATGAACGTGAGCATAAGTGAAATTCCCAAGTTCCAGCATGCACTGGTTTACTCAAACCAACTGCTCCGAGAATCACTGGTTTACTCAAACCAACTGCTCTGAGAATCGACAATATTAACCTGTTAGGCACCGGAAAAGTGGAAGATACAATTTATTGTGGCAATTTTTTAACAATTTAGTTTAGGATAGGCAATACTTTTACTTACACCTTGTAGTTCCACTCCTGATAGCTTACAGAAAGGTTTTAGTGAGGCACACAGGGAAACAAATACTGCACGTTAGTCAATCAGACAATAGCAGGAAGGAAACTAAGCACTGTTTGGAGCTGGTCGACTCTCCTAGACAGAAAAGAAGACGTGACATGTCAATGGGAGATAAGGGTTTTTGGCAATACCACAAACAAGATAAAGTAAGCGAGGAATTGCCACACAAAAGAGGATGAGTCACAGAAGAAATGGAAAGAACGTACACTACCCCTGAAAAGTTTGGACTCACCTTCTAACTCCATGGTCTTTATCTTCTTATTATTTCTTTCTACTCTGTAAAACAATACTAAAGGCATCCAAAATAATCTCCAGTGATCTATTACACACACTCACACGCTCATTCAGACACCACTGCCAATTTGAAAACACCAATTAGCCTAATTTGCATGTTGGCACAGAGAGAACATGCAACTCCATTAAACAGACCTGAGAAGGGAATCGAACCCAGACCTTGGAGAAGCTAAAGACTGAGCCACCATATAATCTAACTTATTACAGTGCATTGTAAATTTTTTTTTTACAGAGATGAGAGTTTTTATTAAAGAAACACCAGCCCTGATACAGTTTCCTGGGCACCAACAGCGTTAAAAAACTTGAATTCCTGACTCATTTTTGATCGGTAACCTTGAGTCTTCATTGTTGAAACGCCCTGCTCAGCCTCCTGTTGTTTTTAGTTTTCAACACCAAATTTCATCCATCCTTCTATCGAGAAACGTTTGTAATCCAACTAGGGACTGTGGCAGCCAATACTGATTACCATTGTATTTATTTCAATTTTACAACTGTGGTAGGACCTCCGGTCAACATTCACACTCGCATTCCACACACACTATGGGCAATTTGGGAACCCCAGTTTGCCTAATCTGCACGTCTTTGGATGACTTTCTGCGTGACTGTGGGTGCACTCATGGGTGCAAACCCACCAAGCATGGGGAGAACATGAAAACTCCATGCACACAGACCCCAAGGTGGGACTCAAATCCAGACCCTGGAGGTGCAAGTCATCGTGCTGCCAGTTTTACTCACTATGTAGGAAAAAGATGCAAATGTTTTTGTATTGTCTATGAAAATATCAGTAAGTAAAAAGTGAAATTTTAAGCTTTCAGTGTACTGAGCGATAACCATATAAACATACAGCACACGAAGACTGGACATGTCAAAGTGCTGACTGCTGATGCTTTGATAGTGCTGATGTCATGTAAAGGGCCCGTTTGTTATAAGGTTTTTGGGGGTCTTAACATGCTCAAAAATCATGAAAATCAGCACACATGTTGGAATCTGCTGCCATTAGGATGCCTGAGTGCTTGGCCCTGGCCTTCACGGGAGATTTTGCTGCATAGTTAAAACGCACATGCGACACCCAGGAGACAATTAGATCTATAGATGAACAACTTTCATGTTCAATGGCATTGAATATACTCCTCCTAGGGGATTTATACACCAAACCACGCCAATATGATAGCAAAACATTGAGGATGCAAAATTGCGAATGGGTTTTTGATATCTTGAAGAGTTCAGCTGTGGCAATGTCTTTAACTTATGCCACAACGTGGATAATGACTTCCTGAGTGACAACACATTGATTGACATTATAGCTTGATGCCTTTTTTCAGCATCCGGGACTTTTTGGAGGTAAAAAACACAGGTTTTGTGTTGTGCGCCCGGGCGGTAATGGCACAAGTGCTTGGGCCCAATCATTGTAGCTTGAAACTATATTTGGGGCAAACAGTGCATCATAGCAGCAAAGGGAGAAAAATCTGGAATGGGATCTTAAAGAATCACAAATGGGTATGATAACCACAAACCATTGAACATACCTTATAGTGTATTTGCCCTAACAATAAAAAATACTTGAATTGAGTATGTTATTTATATCATTCTAATTATTTTTGTTTATTTGCAGGTGTCTCAGCATGAATCACAGGAATCCCTGTTTTATTCTGCCACTTCTTAAACTTGGCATCTCCCTTTTTGTGGCAGAATCGACTTCACAATGCCTGATTAGAGATGAGAAAGCTTACTGTGCCCTGAGAAACCTGTATGAGATGCCAGCTTTGCCTCCGTATATAACTTATTTGGATCTAAGCATTAATTACATTAGTGAAATTTCAGAGGAATCCTTCAATGGTTTGGAAGCGCTGCAAATTCTTATGATTCAGCAACAGGAAAGAAGACTAACCTTGAGGAATAACGCCTTTATTGGCCTGTCCAGTCTGACAACACTAGACCTAGCATACAACATGAACCTACAAGTGGATCCAGGAGCTTTTAATGGATTAATCAACCTTCAGATCCTCAATCTTACACGGTGCACGTTAAGTGACTCTATTCTTTCGGGAGATTACCTGAGACCCCTTGTGTCTCTGGAGCAGCTTTCACTATTTAGAAATAATATACATAAACTCCGTCCTGCTTCGTTCTTTATCAACATGAGCAAGCTGCATATTGTGGACGTCTCTTGTAACTGGATCAACAGTATATGTGAAGAAGATTTGTTCCATTTTCAAGGCAAACATTTCACTAGTTTAAAACTGCAGGATATCAAAATGTTGGACATGACTCCATATTGGCCTGGATGGGTTAAATGTGGAAACCCGTTCAAGGACATGTCTATGACGGTGCTTGATTTGTCTCAAAATAGCTTCAGTGTTGACATAGCAGTGCGGTTCTTCAAAGCAATCAGAGGAACCAAAATACACAAACTGATTCTTAACTCCAGCGGCAGCATGGGAAAGGGAGTTTGGTTCAACAATATGAAAGACCCAGACCGCGATACATTTAAGGATTTGGCTGAGAGTGGCATTAAAGACCTGGATCTGTCCAAAGCTAGAATTTTTGTGCTTAAAAATTTAGTATTCAGTCACATGCCAGACCTGGTGGAACTCTCGTTAGCTAATAACTTAATCAACCAGATTGAAAGTGAAGCTTTTTATGGCCTGGACAAGTTACAAAAACTGAATCTGGATCATAACCTTTTGAATAAAATTCAGTCTGGAACATTTAAAAATTTGCCCAGTCTCAAGACACTTGATTTATCTAATAATAACTTAAAACTACTCATGTCTGGCTCATTTCAAGGACTGCCCAATCTAGCTAACCTCTTTCTCTCTGAAAATTCATTACAATCTCTGCATACTCTGGCAAACCTTCCATCACTTAGATTACTTTACGTAGACAATAACAAAATCACATCCCTGTACGGTCTACCAAGCCAGGTACGAAACATCACAGATATTGATTTGAGGTTCAACAGATTAAGTGACGCTGCAAACTTCTATACTATATTAGGGGAATTCCACAAAGTTGAAAAAGTCTATCTAGGAGGCAATGTGTTTTCATGGTGTTTTCTTAATGCAAACAATTCCGTGTCACCTTTAAACAATGTACAATTTCTAGATCTTCAAACTACTGTCTTGCAAAATGTCTGGTTACAAGGAGAGTGTCTCAACATGTTTGACCGTCTTCACCAGTTGCGGGTGCTTCTTCTTAAAAATAACTTCATACAGTCACTTCCAGAAAACATCTTCAAGGGTCTGACGTCTTTGAATTTTTTAGATTTATCCATGAACTCTTTAACCTATATACCTAACGGCATATTTCCCAAAAGTCTGAAAACACTCAACCTTGCCTACAATCAGCTGGGTTCTGTGGATACACAAGCCTTCAGCACCCTGACACTTATCAGCTTGTTTGGGAATACCTTTCTTTGCGATTGCGGCCTAAAAGACTTACAGACATGGTTAAATGAGACAGGTGTGCAAATGGATTCCCCTGCTGAGGAACTGATGTGTGAGTTTCCCGAAGCACAACGAGGGAAGCCTCTTCTGCAGGTGAAACTACTATGTAAGGACACAGAGGATGAGAAGAACATCGAGGAGCTGAGGCTTACACTTTTCATTTGCTGCACCATAATTGTTATTCTAACCACCACAGGGGCCATTATTTTTATCCAGATGCGTGGCTACCTCTTCAAGCTTTACAGAAAGGTGATTGTAAGATTCGTGGAAGGAGCGCCCAAACTGCCTTCTAATGATGACTTTGTGTATGATGTCTACCTATGTTTTAGTTCTAAAGATATGAAATGGGTGACAAAGGCACTGTTGAAAAAGCTCGACACCCAGTTCTCTGATCGAAACCAATTACGTTGCTGCTTTGAAGCACGAGATTTCATCCCAGGAGAGGATCATCTATCTAACATACATAACGCGATCTGCAAGAGTAAGAAAACATTATGTGTCCTGTCCAGAGAGTTCTTTAATGATGGCTGGTGCTTGGAGGCCTTCAGTCTGGCACAGACCAAGATGCAGAAAGAGGCCCAGGATGTCTTACTCGTGCTTCTTGTGGACAACATACCACATTACAGACTGATGAAATACAAACCGGTCAGAACCTACTTCCAGACCAGGAGGTATCTCTGCTGGCCGGAAGACAGCCAGGACTTGGAGTGGTTCTACAACCATCTTAAACATAGCATATTAAAGGACACCAAAGTAAAGCAAATGAAGAAAGATGTAAAGACAAACCATGAAGGGACGAACTGTGAAGCGGTAACTGCTTTTTAGTATCAGTGGAAAGACGTGAAAAATGTCTAACAGATGTGGCAGCTCAATGTATATCCATTACAAACGAAATAATCCACAATAGAGCGTGCTGTGTATTGAAAAAAACTGAAGAAATTAAAGTCTGAAGATATGGTCTGTTTCCAAATGGAGCTCTACACTTTATTGTTTCATATACTTTTTTATTGATTTGAAATTCTTACAAAATTATTTCATGTTCATGTTCACTTCCATTATAGCATGTCCACTCTGTTTTTTTCTTGTAACAGAATAAAAGTTTTTATTTTTAATTTTTATGAAGGGAATTAATGTAAACCTGTGATTTTGTTGCTGCAATAATGTACTGGGTCAGTAGTAAGGAAAGATAAAAAAAACAAACTAAATCGATACCTTCTTATCACATTCGAAAATTTAACAGCGCAGTGGTGTTAGCAATGTTTAACCGGCTGTTGATCCAGTCTAGTCAATCATCTACAAATGGAGACCCCCAAATGCAGGTAATTAGAAAGTAAAAGCAACTTGGTTTCTGTGCCTCTCCTCTCTTCCTCCATTTATGTCCAAATTAAATTCTAAAAGTACTTTTATCTAAAAAGAGGACTGAGCAACAGTCCAGTTCTTTTTGTCCTTAGCCTAATTAAGACGCCCTTTGACGTTGTCTTTGGTTCAAGAGTGGTTTGACATGAGGAATGCAAAGGTTGTAGCCCATGTCCTGGATAGAGCTCACATGTAGTCAGTAGAAACATGCTATTATTTTTTTTTTCTGTGAGAGCACAAGCCACGGTGTTTTATTCTTCAGTATCCATTTTGCTAACATATATCACCTGACGGGTCACGGTCCGATGCAGTGGAGTTTCCCACAGAAAGCCGAGACGAAACCACACACTCCTCCCCTAAAGACCCGAACCCACAATGTCCTGAACCGCACCCATCTGAGTCGCCCCCGCCCCTTTTTAGCTTTTATCAGATGAGCTGCATTTTGTGGTTAATTGCATCCGCACTTGGTTAACAAGGTTGGTCCCTAACAGCAGCACGAATGATTGCTAAAGCAGCTTCATTTAGTGCTCCTCCTATCAAATATAGTCCTTAAGCTCTGAAGAGAAGCTCTAAGGGGCACTCTTTTTTTTTGGGGGGGGGGGGATTTTTTTCCAGACTAGCGCATGTGCATCTCTATTGCGGTCCTGCCGTCCCTCGTTCAGGTGTTATTGAAGAGTTTCCACTGAGTTGTTTTTTTCAGAGGTGTTTTTAATTTTTTTTTTTTGACAAACACATCAAGAACCATTTATATTTTTTCAGTGACATGTGAATAAATATAATTTGCAGAAAGCAACCACATATCATGATGATGCTCCCAACTCCGTTCTTTACTGTGGATATGGTTCTCTGTGGGGCATAAGTTTGTTAGGAAGTATTACGACTGGACCTGGCATAATGGAAAAAAGGTCCAGATTGAGTCTATTCCAGACAGGAAGTGATGCACCCTCTGGAGGCAGTGTTAGGATCTGGGGTTGCTTCAGTTGCTCAGGTCTAGACTCAGCAACGTTATGTGGCAATAAAATTAAGTCAGCTGACCACCTGAATGTACATAATTTCCCATCTATGGAGTTTTTCCTTCTCTGATAGCACGGCCATATACCAGGACCCAAATTGTGAAAAAGTGGTTCTACGATCATGAGGAATAATTTTTACAAACACTGGCACTATCAAACGAAATATTCGATTGTGAAACCTTTTTCCTTATCTTTTATTTATGGCAGGCAGTGAATCTAAATACTTACAAAAAATACTGTGGAAGACAATGAATGAATGCGAAACAGCAACAGGATAGATATAAACAATGCAAATGTACTTTCTCAGGTACTGTAATTACAGGCATGAAAGAGGCACACTGTGTTACCAGCCTGTAGCAAGCATCTGATCATGCATTACAAAACCGGAGTTTTCTCAAGTACGTCTGGCTTTTTATAAGTTAAAGCTTTTTGTAAAATATCTGCTTTAACATCAAGGTATGCTTATTTAAAAGATAAATTAAGTTGATTGATCACTTTTGGTGAATGATTATTGAATAAATAATAAAACATTTTAAACAGAGTGTGGTATGGGTGTTTTTTTATTTGTGCTTCTAATATCTTTTACAAAATACAGGACGAATTGATCCACGCATTACAGTCGGGTAAGTAAAGTGATCCACTGACCGAAATTTACAGTTTGGTCCACAGTTTTCCTCCTTTTTTCGGCACTAAAGGTTAATGTACTGTAGTTAATACAGAAGAGGAACTTCCGTGTCTCAAACAGATTTGATCATTGTGGTTTCTGACGCAGGATGTTGCAGAGCTAAAAATATTTTGTCAGTCCATCATGAAGCCAAATCAATTCCTGGCTCAGTACAGAGTTCGCTGTCAGTCACATCCTTAATTGAGAAATGTTCGTTCTGTACTAAACGGTGACCTTGGAGGCAAGTGTGTATGCGTGAATGACGCAAAGCTGGAAGTCACTTCGTTAACTATGTTCTTTAGGAAAAAGGAAGTTCTTGCAGGATATTTGGTAAGGCGCTTACAAAAAGCACTTACGTTGCAAAGTTTGTGTAGTAAGAAAGTCTATGAAGCCATGTCATGGTAACATCTACCTAATCCTAACTCTCAGAACACTTTTCTAAACATCATTCTACAGTAGCAGTCGAAAGGTTTTATTTTCTGCCAGCACTGAGACGCCGTTGCCTTCCACCTCCAGGGTCCGGGTTCAATTCCTACCTCAGGGTCTGTATGCATGGCGTTTGCATGTCCTCGCTGTACTCAGTGGGTTTACTCTGACTGCTCTGGTTTCAACCCACAGTCCAAAGACAAGCAGATTAGGCATGTATTTGGACACAGGTTTTCCAATCAACTAATCATCACCAAGCTAGAAAATACAGTCTTTGAATTTGCGTATAAACAGTAGCATTTTTTTTTTATGTTCAAAAATTTTGAGTTGCTTAGATTTCACATGAAATAGTCACAGAATCTCATCTTTTGATTTCTTTGCCAATTATTTTAAAATATTACTTAAAAATGCATTAAAACAAGCCGCATTTAAATGAAGAGGGTGATGATGTAGTGGAACAAACGGAGTAGGACAAAGGACAATTAAAATATATTGCAAAATTTAACTGCATGTGATTTACAAGCATGACTGCAAAGAATAAGTCAATAAAATGCCATGCTAGGTACCTGAGTCAGCTCATTTAATCTTCACGTAGAAACGTTGTGAAATATGCCTGATTTCTAAAACATGCATGGATTTTTTTTTCTAATGTAACTGACTATTTTAAAACATAGAGGTCCATGTCAAATGGTTAACTACAACCCTTGCATAATTCGACACTGACATTAGACACTGAATGACTGCTCGTTATCTCTGGAGAGCGAATCCACTCCCTCTATAGCAACAGCCATCTGGTATAATTTCCCACAAAATCATTATGTGCTTTATTTGGCACATATTGACTGACATGTATAACGCGTAACCATGGTGGATGAGGGGACTCAAACATTCACTGATATGTGGTGTGCATTTTAAGTTGTGTGTCACAGAGCCACTGGAGTGGGTAAACTAGGACTTACAGAGGATGTACACACGATTTATGACAAAAACTGATAAAGGAAGGATTCAGGCAATATAAAAATTTATACACGGTTCCATGTAAACTCCAATAATCAATGGTGTTTGGATTATTTTGTACACCGCCACTACAAGACCCTTGCATCTAACGAGTCAGGGATGCACAGAGTATTAACATCTTTAAAACAAATGAGATTAAAATCCAATTTCATATTAAAATAGGCCAAATTGGCTCAAAATGCTGCTTGAGACCACAAGTTCAAATAATAGTTGCAACAAACGATGTGCGGGCCCAAGCACCTGCGGCATCACCATCCGGGTGCAGCACGCAACCTGTGTGCTTTTTTTGAGCTTGTTAAGACCTTTAAAAACATCACATTATGATGTCATTCATCGTGATAGCACTCTATGTGAGGTCACTCAGGAAGTTATTAGCCAACGTTCAGAACACGTTTAAGGTGCTGTAAAAGCAGCATCGCACCTATAATGTCAATTTGACATCAATGTGATGTCCCTCATATTGGAATTGTTATTGTTACCATCATGACATATTATTTTACATAACACCATAATTATATACAAATAATAAAGTTAACCTCTTTTTTTTGCCATGAGGTTAAGACCTAGTTAAGACCTGAACATTTGAGATAGCAAAAATCCCTTTGCAATTTTGCATCCTCAATGTTTTGAGATCATATTGGCGTCGTTTGGTGGTGGCCATACAAATCTCCCTGGGAGGAGTATATTAAATTCCATTGGGTGTATTTTGCAAACAACTCAAAATAACTGACATTTTGTTGAGTAATCTAAATGTGTACCGGGGTGTACATGCATACGTGCAAGTGTGTTTGAGTTATGCAGCAGAATCTCCGGTGAAGGACCCAGCTGATCAGGCATCATAATAGCAGCAGATTCCAACATGTGTGCTGATTTTCATGACTGTTTAAGCATGTTCCTTTAAGACTTCCAAAAAGCCCCAGATGCTGATAAAATGACATTTTAGGGCTTATGTCATAGTGCTTGAGCCCTAATGACATAGACAGGTTTAAATTAAAATTTCTCTTCATGATTTTTCAGGATCTGAGTATTCTGCTTCTCCAAAACACAAACAATTACAGATCGACAAAATGATCAATATCCTTATCTTATTAGAGAAAATTTGATATCTGAATCCTCCCCGGTAACGCACATCAGCAAGACTTCCATGTAAACACATATATAGATTGTTAAAAATCTGCGGCACAGATCTGCGCCTCTAGAGTTTAAAGAGTTAAGTATATAGTATATTTGTAAGTAAGGAGTAATTCAAACAAAACTGGACGAAACTTGTTCCAAACAGTTGCCCAGTAAACTGATATAAGTATGCAGTCATATCAAAGATAGACCATACAAACCCTCAAGACATACAAACCCATACATGAGCAAAACATTTGAACTGTGCAAAGATGCAAAGAAGCTCGTCGTTTTGAACATAGCCGAAAATAATAACCGCAGGAACAGACAGGACTAGTCTGATTCCTTTGGGGACAGGCAGGAATTGATAGTTGGCACACACCTCTGCTTGAGGGCATTGTGGTTCTTCTGGGGGAAAAAAAAAGGCAGGAGGAGATTTTTAATAGCTTTATGATCAAATCACCGGCAACTCCTTTAGTGTTTCATTTACGATATGTTTGCCAGGTCTTCATGAAAACCAAATACTGACTGGCTTTTTGTCATACACAAGGAACTTAATAAAGGTATAAATAATAAATCACCTGAGTAATACCGAAACAATTAAGGGTTTTGTGATGGTTGTATTGATTCTTCTTTTTGGCCAGGCTACACAGGAAGATGGCTTGGAGACACTTTGTGCCCACATCAGGTTCACTTAACAAGGCTATTGGCCAGTATTGTCTTATGTTGTTATACACTACAGTAAGAGTAACTCCCAGGTATAAAGTGCTGAACTGCACTCTACAGACAACTGGTGCACCGGCTCAGCATGTCCTATTATCTCACCCATCATTTTCTCATTTACTCCGCAAAAAACAAAAGATTTTTTTAGATGTTTTTTTTTTTTTGACAATTTGTTTTTAGCTTGTCAAAGTTTTAAAGCACTAGTAAGGTTGTATATAAAAGTTCCGCTCTGTGAGCAGTTGTACTGTAGTTTATTAAAAAATACAGTTTTGTTCAGACAACTGATACAGACAGGACAGTTGGCAGCACTGAACTCCCAGATATCATTGTTCATTGAGAAGTCTTCAAAGAAACCCTTCTGGCTATCTTTAAAACGCATTCTGATCTTGCCAAGATCGCTTTCTTTGAACCAGTTCTCCATAGAATCCCACTGTTTTTGGGTGCAATGATCTGACATGTTCAGCTGACCTGGATTTTTCAGAATGATGGTGATGATGCTCGTGAAGCCTGTCTGCTGAAGGACTTCAGCATTAGGCATTTTATCAATCATCTGAGGTTACAGACAAATCTGATATGAAAATAGTTTTTAAACTGTTTTGTGTCTCCTGTAGGCATTCCAAGTATTTAATGCATACAAAAGGGTGGTGAGGACCACCAAATTCAGACCTTTAGTGGCCAGAATAATTCCTCTTGTCTGTGAGCCTCCCAAAAGCACCACTTGCCTTAAAGGGGTCATACAGGCCTACATGCACTTTTTTAAGCTGTTTGGACTCAACCGTGTGTTAGGAGAGTGCGTACACAACCACTCTACGATGATAAAGAGCCGCCCAGTGGTTTTCTTTTCATTTATTACAATAACATGCCCCTTCTGAAATCAGGCTAATCGCAAATGCCTGTCGATGTGACGCCACACCACAAGAGGCCGCTCCTACACTAGTTGATTGACACTGGTGTTTTAGCAAAGACCCGCCCCGAGTGAGAAGAAGCTGTCGGCCATTGTTTTTCGCCGCTGGAGCAAAATGGCGCCTAAGCGAGTGTTGTGTACAGTTGTTGGGTGTAATAGCGAACACAGCAGTCGTCATTCACTACCTAGGGTTAGTGACCTAGGGTACCTACCTAGGGTTAGGTATATGAGCCACTGAGGACGCAGTGGCTGAATTTAGTTTTTGAAGCTAACGTCCCCGCTGATTTACCTAAATGCGTTCATGTTTGCGATAATCATTTTTCACCAGACTGCTTTATAAACGCGGGTCAATATAAAGCTCCTAAAAAATGGATCTGTACTAACGCTTCGTGTTCCTGCTTCATCTTCACCAGGCTCAGTGAGTAATTTATTTTTCTATGAATCTTTGCAGATCGCCTTTTCTGCGTTGTCAGATGATATTACAAACTTCCGCGTAGGTTCTGTACTTAAACCAAACCAAAAACGACTGAAGAAAACAGGCTCAGGCTCCATATTTCAGCGTTTTCCCAGTTTGGACTGCATTAACCACAAAGCACTGCGTTGTGGGCAATGCTTTGTGGGTAATGCAGTCCAAAGCATTGCCCGCACTGGACTACACTCCTGTGGCTATACCCCACGTGTGTTCTGAAGACACGCCCCACAGAACTGGGGGGGGCTCAGCAGAGGTCATGAACATTTAAATTAGCATGTACTGAAACAGGTTGCTGAGAGCAGAGCTAGTTTTTACCAGGTAAAAGTAGTGTTTTTTTTACACAATCCTTTTGAATTTTTAATTAACGTATAATACAAACTTTTCATTAGAACCCTAAAGATCATATTAACATTTAATGAAAAATGGGATGTGTGGGACCTTTAAAGAAAATGTTGTTTCCATGTTGAAATCTTCTAAAAAAAAATGCAATGAGTGTAAAAAAGTGCTATTCAGATATTCTACAGATTTCAGTTTCTGTCCTTTCCCAGTTTTATAAAGTTCATGGTATAAGGTGACAGAGTTAGGTTGGGCCAACACTTCAGACTTCTTTATGTTAATCGTCAATCCAGTTTTCACAGGCTGAAAAGAATTTTTCCATGACCTATGAAAATTACTTAGAACTGAAGAGTATACCTTCATACCTGTACCTTACATGGATGCCAGCATCTGCATCTCTAAAGGTCAGCATTTCTCATTTCATTGGCAAGGACACAGCCTGGTTTCTTGCCATTCGTTACTGAGAAGACTTTACAATCATCAAGTATGCGGCCATCATTCCATCACGGACCTGGCAGATTATGGTAGGAAACTTCTTTTAGCAGCCAAACTTTTCCATGTGACAGTGGGGTCAACAAAGGTGGTGAGGATGTTTTATTATTATAAGATGAAATAGATTTTGACTAATCCTAAAGAAAAGTAAAGTTCTACAGTAGCACTAAATACCAGTTATTTTTAGAGCGTGACACGGAGATGGCACTCGTTATGACACTTTTGATTTTAGTCATAAGGTTCAGGAACTGCGTCAAGAATTTAAGACAGTCAGCACTTTGGCTTACCACAAAAAGATGATCTTCTGCTTGCTAGGGTTCCAATAATATCTGTGGTCGTTCATTTAAACGTTGTGCAAAAGAGCCTGTTTTTAGTTATATTATTAATACATCTTTGCAGGCACACACACAGCATGTACAGTACCAAAAGGTATGGAAAGGGACTTCCAAGTATGGCAGCCACCTGAGAAAACGTGACTCGTGCCGCTCTGCTTCAACTAAAAATTTTTCTACTAGAAACACTCGGGATTGTAAAAAAAAAAAAAAAAACTGGGCAGTATCGGCTGGCAAGAATTCCACAATGTCGAAGTCAAGTAAAATAAACAAAGAAAGCGTCAAATCTACAAAGCAGCCGAAGTTAACCGGATTTCGCGTTAGCGATGAGGCGCAGAAAAGCACAGAAAAGGAGGCTGAAAATGAGGCCAACAACGAGGAGGCATTTGTGGGAATAAAGGTGGATGCAATACTGGCTGCTATAAACTCCATGAAAACCGAGTTCTCTTCAAGGTTTGATGGAATTATGTCAGCGATAGAAAGTTTGAAGAAAGATATGAGTGACTGCAGTGAGCGAGTGACGCAGGCGGAATTACGGATTGCGAGTACAGAGGACGAGGTAGCCCACTTACAAACAAAAGTGAACAAATTAGAATCAACGAAAAAGAGTCTAGAAGAAAAACTTATGGACTTAGAAACCAGATCCCGCTTAAATAACTTAAGACTGGTGGGCTTGCCGGAGGGAGCCGAGGGACAAGATCCGTGTTCCTTTTTGGAGAAATGGATACCAGAGGTGCTCGAAGGTGTGACACTGCAATCTTCTGGTATTTTAGAGAGAGCGCACAGAATCGGACCAGCGAGAGATGCCAAGGCGCCCCTGAGAACAATGATAATGCGCTTCCTTAACTACAAGGATAAGCAAGCAGTTATCGCGGCTATACGGGCAAAACGTGACATTCGGTATAGGAACCAACAGATTCGCTTCTACGCGGATTTAGCCACTGGAATACACCAGTTGAGGAAACAGTTCGACCCAATTCGCCAGGAACTACGCGATTTGGGGATCCGCCATGGAATGATTCACCCAGCTAGGCTGTTGGTAACTTACAAAGAACAGACTCGTACATTTAAAACACCAACCGAAGCAAGGGAGTTTATCAAGAAAATCCAGGAGAATAGTAGCAAATGTTAGAACGAATTATGAGTGTTTTGTAGTCATAAACAGAGCGGCAGAGACAGTTTCGTTAAAAGTCAACAAAGGGTGGTTTAACTGATCCTCACTCTGAGTGTGGAACGGTTGAGAGCAATAATGGGAGTCAAAAGGTTTTTGGGGGGGATCTCACGAGAGTGGGAGATTTGGAATTCATGTTCAGTGTGTAGGATGTACGTTCAAGCATCCAGGTTTGAAATGTTTTCCTGTTTTTTCTTTTTTTTTTTTTTTCTCTTCTTTTTTTTTTCCCCTGTATATTACAAACATATTGCAAGGTAATCTGTTTTTTTTTTCTTTCTCCTTTCTATTTTATTTTAAATAGTTATAGATGTCTCAGGGAGTATCTCTTAAATTTGTCTCTTGGAACTGCAGAGGTCTACAACAACTTAAAAAAGTAAAACAAGTTATGAATAAAATAAGAGATATGGATTCCAAAATAGTATTTTTACAAGAAACACACCTATTAGAAAAGGAGATATTGAAGATAAGGAGGAGATGGCAGGGTAGTGTATTCTCAGCATCGTTTACATCACAGGCCAGAGGAGTTATGACCCTCATACATGGTACAGTCCCATTTCAAGTAAAACAAGTAATTAAAGATAAGTTTGGGAGATATTTAATAATTCAAGGTTCCTTAATAACAGAAAATGTAAATTTGGTAAATTTGTATGGTCCTAATATAGATGACCCAAAATATTTTGGAGATTTGTTCCTTATTCTTTCATCGTTAGCAGGAGAATTAGTAATAGCAGGAGATTTCAATTGCACGCTGAATCCCAAAATTGATAGATCCACAGGAGTGGATCAATCACACAATAGGAGTAGAGCGGTTATTCTTCGGTTAATGAATGAATTTAGATTACTAGATATTTGGAGAGAATTGAATCCACATACTAAAGCTTATTCTTGTTATTCAAGTACATTTAAGACATATTCTCGAATTGATTATTTTTTAATTTCTTCAGCATTACGATCTAAAATTCATAATAGTTTATATGATAATATAGTGATCTCAGATCATGCCCCATGTTGTATAGAATATGTAGATAGGAAATTAACAAAAGATCTAACTAGATGGCAATTTCAGTATAAATGGCTACAAGATGAAGAATTTGTAAAGTATATAGAAACACAAATAGACCAATTCTTTGAAATCAATACTACTCAAACTTCGGCAATGATAAGATGGGAGGCATTTAAAGCCTTTCTTAGAGGACATATTATTAGTTACACTAGCTCAAAGTCCAAGAAAATACGAGAGGGGAGGATCAAATTGGAACAAAAAATTAAATCACTACAAGAAAATGTTTTTGAGAAAAATGATTCACAAAAACAAAGTGAGTTAATGATTTTGAGGGCCGAATATGAAAAGTTGTCTGCTGATAGAGCCGCTTCTAGTCTTATGAGACTAAAGCAATCATTCTTTGAACAAGGAGATAAAGCAGGTAAACTACTAGCATGGCAAATCAAACAATTAGAGGTCAAAACACCAATTACAACAATTATAGTTAATGGTAAAGATGTAGTGGACCCTATAGAAATCAATAAGGCGTTTAGAAGCTACTATGAAGAATTATACGATGCAAAAAATGACATTAATTTAAAAAACTTAAACAAGTTTTTAGAGGAATTGCCTATACCTTGTCTTTTAGAAGAACAAAAAGATGACTTGGAAATGGAAATTAACAAAGAAGAAATAGAGAATGCTATTGATAGCATGAAATCAGGAAAAAGGGCTGGACCAGATGGTCTTCCGATAGATCTGTATAAAAAATTTAAAAATTAAAATTACTAATCCCACTACTGGAAATGTTTATGGAGGCATTTCGAATAGGTAGCTTTTCACCCTTTATGACTTCAGCTTTGAGCCTGGTTTTCTACTGCCAAAACCAGGCAAACCTCTTAATAAATGCGAAAATATGAGACCTATAAATTTATTAAATTCTGATCTTAAGATAATATGTAAACTCCTAGCAAAAAGGTTACAAAACTTGTTGCCAAATATTATAAATAAAGACCAAAATGGGTTTATAATGGGAAGGCAGGGTTTTCATAACGTAAGAAGGGTATTGAATATAATACATGCTAACAAGGAAAAGGCAGACACAGCACTGTTATCACTGGATGCCGAAAAGGCCTTTGATAGGGTTGAATGGCCCTATCTCTTTAGAGTTTTAGAAAAATTTGGAGTTGGAGAGAATTTAATAAAATGGGTTAAAGTAATTTATAATAACTCAAAGGCAGAAATTTTGACTAATAGAATTATCTCCAAACCAATCAAAATTAACAAAGGATGTCGACAAGGATGTCCACTCTCTCCTTTGTTATTCACACTAGCAATAGAACCATTAGCAATTGGAATACGTTCACATCAGCAAATTAGTGGAATAACAATAGGATCGACGGAACACAGAATATCTTTATATGCTGATGATGTAATTCTATTTTTGTCAAATTTGAGTAAATCTATTTCGGCTGTTTTACAGCTAATTAAAGCATTTGGGGATATCTCGGGATATAGGGTAAATAAAACAAAATCTTCTATATTATTGCTAAATTCAAGTGAAAGAAGGAACCCAATTGCAGAGGTAATCCAATTTAATGTTGTAGACCAGTTCAAGTATTTGAGAATAAAAATTTTGCCAAAACTGGAAAATATCGTCGATGCTAATTATGAACCTGTAATTACAGAAATTAATGAGTCAATTGACAGATGGATGTTATTACCAATATCTACAATAGGGAGAATTAATATTTTAAAAATGAATGTACTACCTAAACTATTATATTTATTTCAAAATATTCCATTACTGCCACCTTCAGACATGTTTTCAAAAATCAAAACTATGTTTGTTAGATTCATATGGAATAATAGGAGGGCAAGGCTTCGTTTGTCTTTGTTGTACCTTCCATATGATAGAGGAGGTTTAAAATGTCCAAACGTAGAGTGGTATTACTGGGCTGCGCAGCTGAGGTCTATTATGTTTTATTTTTCATCGGGTGAGTCTCCGCATTGGATAGAAATGGAATCTTATGATTTGAACTTGTCTATACCTTCATACATATACTCAGATACAGCAAAAAAGTTACGGAAAAAAACTAAAAACCCAATGGTAAGATAGATGGTAAAGACCTGGTATGAAGTACAAAATTACTTAAAAGAAACACGTTTAATGTCTCAATACAGTCCAATTTGGGGAAATCAGTTCTTTGTACCAGGGAGAGAGGATGCAACCTTTAAATTGTGGGAATTAAAGGGACTTAGAATAATTCAAGATTTATATCTGACAGATTCTGACACTATGATGTCATTTGAGGAGTTGAGGATCAAATTTAATCTTGAGAGAAAGCATTTTTTCAAATATTTACAATTAAGAAGTTTCATAAAATCAAATCAGGAGAATAATCTTGATAAACCTTCACATCTGTCATTAGAAAAAATTATGACAAGGGATAACTTGAGAAAGGGCATCATATCTGAATTTTATGAGTTGTTGACAACTAATTCACCAGAAAGTTCTAAGTATAAGTTAAATGCATGGCAAGAAGACTTGCAATTTGAGTTGTGAGATGAAAATTGGGAAGAAGTATGTATTAAGGCTCAAACTATGTCCATAAATACACGTCTCAAACTTATTCAGTATAAATGGATAATGCGGACATATGTAACACCAGTAGATTTAAATAAATATAACAAACATATACCAGACATATGCAGAAAGTGTATGGAAGATAGAGGAACATTTTTTCATTGTATTTGGCAATGCAGAAAAATCCAAATATTTTGGGAAAATATAAGACTCATAATTGAAAAGATAATTTCAAAAGAAATAGTACTGGATCCAAAGCTTTTTCTGTTGGGTTTATATCCAGAGGAACAAAATTATAGTAAAAATGAAAGAGCATTTATAGACCTCAGCTTACTTTATGCCAAGAAATGTATAGCTCTGCTGTGGATAAAAACAAACAGACCAAGTACAAACCAATGGTTAAGACAAATGTTAACAAGCCTTCCATTAGAAAAGATAACTTACATTTTGAAGGCTAAACAAAATGAATTTGAAGCAATATGGAGACCATTTGTAAATTACATCAAACATTTGAATTTAATGGATGAAGAAGGGGAAGATTAATCTGGGTGGACAATGTAGTTCTGATTTTGATAGTAATAAAAAAGGAGAAGGGAGAGAGGGAAGGAAAAAAAAAAAAAAAAAAAAGATTTTAAAAGGAGATTTACCCAGCTTTGAAATTAGTAAGATTAAAAAGATTGCCATGTGTTAAAACAGGAGGAACATTTTTGTGTTGGTTTTTTTTTTTTTTTTTTTTGTGGTTGTTTTGCTTTTTTTGTTTGAATATATTGTCAAAATTGCTAGATATGATCTTTCGGAATGCAGCAATTTCTTTGTTTACGGGAATTAAGAAAGTTATGCAAGATTGTACAACACTGTATTTCAAATGTTCAAAATAAAAAATAATGGAAAAAAAAAAAAAAAAAAGGTATGGAAAGACGCTATAGTTCCGGTCCCCAAATTCAGGGGCCTTTCGAAAGAAGTTAGAAAATTCTATAATACCCACGCAGTTTGCTTATAGAAGCTACACAGAAGAGTAGAGGATGCCATAGTTCTCTTTGGTTTTCTCTACAAAACCAAAAAATGGCCCAGCACCAACTTACCTTTGAGCCTTAATCATACCCCTCTGGTCCCTCCATTCCTCAGAGACCGAGGAGCGTGCATGTAGGCTGGTTTGTGTTCTGGCCCCTAGGTGGTGGAACAAATTTCTTCTTCAAACCTTCATTTTGTTGGGAAGTGAATGTATGTTGGCATTGAAGAGACTCGGTAGCGGAGGTCTGTGTGGGTCCCTTGCTAGCCTAGCACTTAGGCCCACTCTACAGCCCCGCTTCTGCTTCTCTGTGGCATCACGGTCAGGATGTTATGATGGTCAAAAATCATGTTTTGTTCGCAGCAAACAATTGTTTATCAATTTATGCCAACTGTATTTTATGCCTTCTCTTTTCTCTCTCTTTCTTTCTCCTTGTCTCTCTTTCTCTCTGTCGAGCTACACATGCAGCTCCTGAGCACTCAGTGATCCAGACTCCGAATTGGATTGTCATCAGGAAGTCGTTTAAGGCCCTTAGGAATGCAGATAAGCTTTGCCACTCTGGCTTTGAAACGCTCATTGTCCCTTCGTCCACTCCAAATGGAGGTCTAACTCCCCCCCCCAGTCTTAGTCAGGTGACCATTGACAGCAAGTGTGTCTCACTGAAGGGTGCTAGGTTGACATTCTACCAAGTGAGCTGTTTTAGATAGATTTTAGGATAAGAGACTAAAGAAATAAATAGATTGTTTGAAGTTCACTTCTTTAGGTTGGAACTGAAGATATGAGACTAATGTAGCAAACAAGAAATACATGCTTTATAGACTTTTGTTAAGCATCATCAAAACTACAGGTCTAAATCATCAAGTATGGGAATTAAGAATACAACTTCTTTAACTTTCCTTTTTTACTTAAAAAAAAAAAGACTCGCAGCCCCAATAAAAATAGACTTTGTCCCTATATTTCCTAAAAATGTCCACATGAAAATGCAAAAAGACTTTGAAGACAGTCACATGACCCACAGGCCAGTAGGTGGCAATAGCATGTCATAAACGACTAGGTCCAACGCCTTGATATGCAGAAATCCATCTATCTTTGACTGGAACTTGTTCAAATAGCAGAATGTGTATTCAAGCTTAATAAAAAAAAAGTAGGATTTTAAAATCACATTGATTTTCACCTTTGTTTAAATAATAAAGTATTTTATTGAATTATAAATCCAGCAAATCCTGCATTATGGACAATCTGGAAATACCAAACTGCCTATACACCAAGTGTTTCTTTGAACTCTGGTGTTCAAAGTTTTTTTTTTCATGGGAGTTAACAGGATTATATGTTTTTTTAGTTAATAGGTGATAGAGAATATATGGCTCTTGTCCCTGAACTCTTCTTTATTAAAAATTGGAAATCTAACAACACCTAGGAAGTTAAGCCCTCATTGAAATACTTCTTCAGGGTTATTATTTTTACATAGAAGGACACACATCTATGTGTCTTTGTTCAGGATTTGTCCTGGAGCTCTACTTCATTCACAACCCTCAATAGTAGTTAATTCTGTTCCAGTATCAATGGGATGGCTGGCTGAATCAGATCTCCACTGTCACAGCCACTCATGGATTGTGTTGAATGAGAGTTTCAGAGGTGGAGTTTCCCTTTGATGTTTTGACATCTACAATATATATTGTGTTCTGTCCTTGCAATCTTAGAAATTTTGGGACTTTCTCTTAGTTGTGGGCCATCATCCAATCAGCGATTACTCTTTTCTGTGTCCCCACTGGACTCCAAATTTAACACGGCAATTTGGAATCACCTCAACTTTTCAGCGCTCCACCAGTCCTGGATCTCGGAGTTGCCCTGTGTATTTGTTTTTCTGACATGCTACTTCAGACTTTGTGAACCATCTCTGCCTCCCAAGTAGAACCTGCTGCGATGGATTGCCAAGCCATTCCAATGTGGATCCCTGTGTTATACCCAGTAGCTAGTTTAAAATGCAGTGTATTCACTTAGAGATGCTTCTTTGGTATGTTTTTTTTTTTTTTGTTTTTTTTACACAACACTACTTTCCCCTCCCTGTCTCACAATAAACCTTTTTTAAAGATTGATAATGTTTAGTGCAAAACACATTAGTGTAGTTTTTAGAGCAGATGGAAGGATAAATGTCAGCTAAAGATCAAAGCATTTCCACAACAAGTCTAGACAAGCACTACAATGTCTTGAGTGTACACATTTTTCTTATAAGTTTGCTCCTTTCAGGGTCCTCGTGCGAAAATCTGACATCAGTTGAACTGCAAATTTGGTGACGTTATGAAAAATATGGAGCAAAATATGGAAAATTTTAGACTGTGTGTGCTAGATAGTGGAGAACAGTTAATACTTATTAAGGCTGACTACAAGTTATACTGTCATAATGGAAAATCATTATTGTGTGTTGTTTAAGGGTGGGACTTGTACAACATCCTGCTATTGAGAAGGCAGTATTCACACTGCGACCAACTAATCATGAAAAAAAACCTTGAAGGAAACAGGACTTGTTTAATGACATTTGCACTTTCTCACTATTCTTTCAAATTTTACTTTGATGCTTATTACAGGTTTTTTTTTTTAAGAATGCTATATTGCATAAATATGTACAATCATAAAAATTAATTACGGTTAACATTTTGTTATTTTGTGCTTTAAGTTCAAAATCTCAGCTCGATTGTTTTAGACTGGTGCTGGTGGGAAAGTGGAGGCGTTTCTTCCCAGCTGGGTCCACTAAAACTGTCCCCTGACTCCCATATGTGGGTGGACACAAATACACACATTGCCTACTTTTTTAACAGCCGAACACAGCCACACATGTTCCGTTGGCATAAAACTGGCAAATTGTAATAGCCAAATAAAATAAGGTCAGGAGGCAAATCTGCACAGATAGCACAGCAGCACACATATTTCAATAAATAATTAGCTAAAACACGTAAAAACGAATTGTGTTATAGAAAATTAAACAAGCTGTAATACTGTGGGACAGTTGGCACAATTATAATAGCATCAAAACCAACTATAATATAGTTATAATAATGCAGTTATAACAGTAGTGCATACATTCTCTCCCCCCCAAAAAAATCCAATAAAATACACAATAAAATAACAAGTTCACTAAGCCTTAAGTTCTTCTCCACTCTTCATGTGTGCAAGGAATTTGCCAATGGCCTTTAGATTCAGCCATGTGAGCAAAGCTGGGCTTGTTTACATTTGCCTCCATGTTGATTCAAGGAAATGGAGAGTCCCAGGTAGGTCTCGGTATTAAAATCTGCTGCAGGCGGTGCTGCTAAATGATGATTAGGCACCAAGTTATCTTTGCTAATGCATTCCAGGTTTCACAGACGTAGGTGTTGTCAGGATCACAATGGTATCACAGTGTTATACAGGTGCTTTGTTGGCCTGCTATCCTATTCACACGATTTTCATTTTTCGGTCCACAGATCCGCTTCCTGTTTCAAGGATTCCATCATGTACCTCGTAACCCACCAGAATGGCAATGTAGTTGGCAAAGCCAAGATCCACAAGCTGTTGAGGGGCCCTCCATAGGATTCCAAATGCATGGTCTTCTTCATAACAAACTCTATTAACACAATGAACAGAAAACTGAAAGGAATGTGCCCCCGCTGCACTCCCTTGTCAATGTTAAACAAGTTCGTCATCAGTGCAGAGGCCAGAAGCTGGACTCAAGGTAGAGGTTTTGGCGGAAGCGTTAAAAGCGCCCTGACATTTTTCAGTCAGAGTCTGCACTTTGCCAGCGAACATAATCAATTTTAATAAAGATTTTACCATTTACAGAACTGCACTTTATATTTTAGTCCTATAGTTAAATAGAGGACCAGATACAGTAATAACACATGCATTTAGTTAGAATTTAATTTTTTGATACTTAACGTTGTTTAAATCGACTGTCTAGATGATTCACAGCTTAAATAGAGCAGAATTGTTGGAACTCAGTAAAAGGATTAGGGCAAGTTGATGAGGTGTGATTACGACCAGCAAGTTGGCCGAAGTAATAAAATCATCTAACTGTATGGACTGTATGGTGTAGCTGCAAATCCCGTTCTCTACAGTAAAAACTATGTAGCTATGTACCTGAATTCCTGCTTTGAAGTATCAGAGTCAATTCCACTTGCGATAGAATGAGTTTTGCCTGGAGTCTCAAAATCATCACCCCTTTGATGATTTGATTGAATTCAGACATCCATACCCTACACGTCGTCCCGTATTAACACATACTATACAGTCGTGGCCAAGAGTTTTGAGAATGACACAAATATTAGTTTTCACAAAGTTTGCTGCTAAACTGCTTTTAGATCTTTGTTTCAATTGCTTCTGTGATGTACTGAAATATAATTACAAGCACTTCATATGTTTAAAAGGCTTTTATCAACAATTTATGACATTTATGCAAAGAGTCAGTATTTGCAGTGTAGGCCCTTCTTTTTCAGGACCTCTGCAATTTGACTGGGCTCTCAATCAACTTCTGGGCCAAATCCTGACTGATAGCAACCCATTCTTTCATAATCACTTCTTGGAGTTTGTCAGAATTAGTGGGTTTTTGTTTGTCTACCCGCCTCTTGAGGATTGACCACAAGTTCTCAATGGGATTAAGATCTGGGGAGTTTCCAGGCCATGGACCCAAAATTTCAACGTTTTGTTCCCCGAGCCACTTAGTTATCACTTTTGCCTTATGGCACGGTGCTTCATCGTGCTGGAAAATGCATTGTTCTTCACCAAACTAATGATGGATTTTTGGAAGAAGTTGCTGTTGGAGGGTGTTTTGGCACCATTCTTTATTCATGGCTGTGTTTTTGGGCAAAATTGTGAGTGAGCCCACTCCCTTGGATAAGAAGCAACCCCACACATGAATGGTTTCAGGATGCTTTACTGTTGGCATGACACAGGACTGATGGTAGTGCTCACCTTTTCTTATCCAGGCAAGCCTTTTTCCAGATGCCCCAAACAATCAGAAAGAGGCTTCATCGGAGAATATGACTTTGCCCCAGTCCTCAGCAGTCCATTCACCATACTTTCTGCAGAAGATCAATCTGTCCCTGATGTGCTCTCACACCTGCCTACTGCCATTCCTGAGCTCTCTGGTGGCTAGGGCTGCAACAACTAATCGATAAAATCGATAATTATCGATAATGAAATTTGTTGTCAACGAATGCCGTTATCGATTAGTTGGGCTGCTCACGTTACTGAGAAGCGCGACCCCAAGATGCACAAATACACACAGATGCACAGCCGCTCGCGCAATGGAGGTTACAGAAGCGCCGGCAGGAAAAAGCGCGCGCCCCGAGTCCTCCAAGGTATTGAAGTGATTTACATTAAACGCCTCTAAGAAGACGGTAACCTGCACGCTATGCAAGACCGAGCTTTCATTGCATGTCAATGCACGAACACTTAAAAAGAAAACATGTTGGTGTTACGGATGGCGAAACGTCAGCAGGGTCGGTAAAAACTGTATCTCTTCATCTTGTAAAAGTTGTATAGTTTAAGTGCTTTTGTTTAAACTGTTTGCTAACTTCGGGACAGTCGCGCTAGATCTGTTCACGTGCTACTCGCTAGCATCACATTGCGCAATCACCTCATGAGCAACAGTGATTAGTTAAATGACGCTATTTTAGATCAGCGGTGTGAATAACAGTAGAATATTACATTTAGTGATTGTTGTGGTTTTCAGCGAATGCAAATAAGCGTATATTTGTGACTATTAGCTTTTTGCATTTCTACAGTTTTTTTTATAGTCCACTACAAAGTTAACTTGTTATTTACTGTGGTTTTACTTATGCATACATCATTTTATTATACAAAATTACATTATTTTAGCTGTTTATATCTTATCAACTGAATAGATCAGTGTATTTTTTTTAACTATATATATATATATATATATATATATATATATATATATATATATATACTGTATATATTATATATACATTTCATTTAAGGTTTAAAATGTCAAAATTATATATATATATATACTTTGTGTGAATGTATATATATATATATATATATATATATATATATATATATATATATATATTTATATTTATACTGTGTATATTATATACTACATTTCATTTAAGGTTTAAAATGTCAAAATTAAACTCTATGTGGCTTTTGCATTTTTAAAAGTTTATTTTTATACATAAATAATACCCTGATTTATGGTTTTTTTTTTTTAAATAGTTATAAGCAGAATATCAAATTAAAGGAGCAGTTAGGTTTTATCCGATTAATCGAAAACATAATCGCCCAACTAATCGATTGTCAAAATAATCGTTAGTTGCAGCCCTAGCCTAGAATACCCAAATCCAGAGATACAAGTCATAAAGTCTGAGCCAAGTCCAGAGAGAGAGAGGCCTTAGTATCTAATTTAAACAACAGATTCCTTATTCAAGTCAATATCAAGCTATAGAACCTACTGTATGTCAAGTCCAAAGCCAGAAGCTACGTATAGCATCGAATGCTAGTCTAGAAATTTGAGAAGTCAAGTCACAAACTTCCAATGTCTCAAGTATAAATTAGGTTCACAGTCCCAAGCCACAGAATATTCCTCCATTTCACGGTCCCGAGTCGTACAATATGAGCCAATAAAGGGTCTGATACATGGTCTGAACCAAGTCCAGAGGCCCAAAACTAAAGAGACTGAGGTAAGTCCAGAGTCCCAAGGTGTGGAGTCTAAGTCTAGTCCACACATACAGTACAAGCCTAAATCAAGTCTATATCGTTATATTGGCCCTTGTCTATTTATTCATACAGTCTGGGAACTGAGGATTTAAGCAACATCATCACAAATTCTCTCTCTCTCCATCTCTCTCTCTCTCTCTCTCTCGCTGGCACACACACACACACATCTGTTTTAATTTGTTCTTGTCTTGTCTATTTATACACACAGTCTGGGAACTGAGGATTTAACCAACAGTATCACCACAAACCACAACCCCCATGTTTTATATAAAAAACATAAAATAAAGGTTATTTTTTTAAGTTAAATATGTATTTCAGTAATAACATGTTATTAGACACACTGTATATATAAAGTGAATAGTCAAAAAAAATATATAGTCAAATATATAAATTTGTATAAGTAAATATAGATATAATAATTGTTTGCTAATTTATTTTGGCAATTTTTTATATAACCAATATTTGAAATTTTATATAAAATAATATTTAAAAAATGAAGTCAAATATTAGTCAAATATTGGGCCTCTGA
Source organism: Clarias gariepinus (assembly GCF_024256425.1). Lineage (NCBI taxonomy): Eukaryota > Metazoa > Chordata > Actinopteri > Siluriformes > Clariidae > Clarias > Clarias gariepinus. Next base: position 4,490,063 of record NC_071115.1, read on the forward strand.
GTGGCGCAGTAAAGTAAAGTTCTTGCCCCATCATCTGGAGATCGCTGGTTCGATCCCCGGGTGATGCTGTAACCTCTCGCAGCTGGAGGTCTGGAGAGAGCTGATTGGCCGAGCCCTCTCAGAGGGGAGAGATGAGAGGTACTTCGTGCTCCCACATTAATCACGGCAAGTCAAATATTGTTTATATAAATAAATAGTCTGTATATACTGTATATAATGATTGTTTGCTCCTCTATACAGTATATATATATATATATATATATATATATATATATATATATATATATTTTTTTTTTTTAATAACTTATTGGACAGTTTCTGTTTAGAAATAATTATTCTTAAAAAATAACAATTCTATATATTATATATATTATATATATTATATATATATAAACAACAATAAAATTATTTTTATCTACTAAATTATTAAACACAGTGATTTTTAATCATTACCTTTATTTGAACCCAATGCCCAAACCACAGTTACTGGATGCAGTGCTGGTCCCAAGCCTGAATAAAATGGGAATTCGCCAATACTTTTCTGGAAACGGATGTGAGTTAGACTTATGACACAATGCCATATAAACAAACAGTGGTTAATCCTCCATAGTCTATCACCGAACATTTTAGGGGATGTAACAGGAAACTTCTAAACCTCTCACTGCTGCGTGACCTCATACACCCACACTACAACCAAAAAAATATTAACCTCGCATTAAACTTTTCACTTAGGCAGAGAATCTGTGATTACAATGTGTTTTTATCATTCATGTGTTCAGCCCTTCTGTTCATTCACTCATCAACTGTCTCTTTTCCCCCCCATTTTCTCATTACTTATTAAAGTATTTTCAGAAATATATTTTATAGTTGGTCCATTCCCCATAAGCAAATATCCACATACATTCAGTAGGTTGTGAATTAGGTTTTGATAAAACATGAGCATCAGGATGTTAAAATCATCAGCTGTAAATGCAGCTACACAGATGAACAGTCAAGAATGATGTTTTGTTAAAGCTGATGTTTTCCAGCTGACCTTATGATCATGACAAGATACTACACAAGTATTAATTAAACTAAGAAATTGTTTCGACTATATTTTTACAATAATGTGTAAAAGTTAGTACCCCCTCTTTAAATTCCTTGTTTTTAATGTTAAACCATAATAAAAATCATCAGATCAGAGCGGGTCTTCGTATTAGGACAAAATGAAAGAACATGTTGGCAACACCAAGTACCCCTGATTCAATAGCTTGTAGTAAAGCATTAACTTGAAGTAATCACTTCCTGTACGACTTCAGTCTCTCTCATCATTTTGGTCCATTCTTCTTTACAACATTGCTTCTGTTCATTTTTTGAGGTTTTGAGGTATTCTTTTATGCACAGCTCTCTAGGCCATTCCAAAACCTTGATTCTTTTATTTTTCAGACATTTTGATCTACATTTACTCATGTGCTTTAGATAATTGTCCTGTTGCATGACCCAAATCCGACCAAGCTTTATTCTGTGAGACAGATGGCCTTACATTGGGCTCTGGAATACTCTGGTATACAGAGGAGTTCACGGGCGACTCGGTAACTGCAAGGCCTCCAGGTCCAGAGACTGTAAAACCAAACCAAACCAAAATCATCACCCCTTTGATGATTTGATTGAACTCAGACACTCACACACCTACACGTCGTCCCGTATTAACGCCTACTGCACATTTCATGTGTTAAGTTAAACTATCATGATTACTGTTAGCTGCTTAGCTAAAGTGATGCATAGCAGACTGCTAGCGGTTTAACTCCTTCAAATCAGCCACGCCCCTAATTAAGCATAATTTTATACCGTAAAATTTACTAATACATTAACTTTACATTAACTAATAAATTGCAGAAAGGGTCACCCCTGTACAGTTGTCATTAAGGGAAACCTAGCTATTAAGACATAAATTATTTATCTTAAACAAACCACAACTGCCGTTAGCTTCTGCGTGCCATCATCCTTCTGTCGCGTGCACTGGAGCGCGCGGTCAACATCAATAAATCACGTGACGGCGGGTGTCGCACATCTGTGGCTGTGACGCATATTTTGAGCGACTAAAAAAATTAAACACGTTTTATTTTAACGTTACAAGATCACTATAATCAGAATTACATAGAAGAATAACAAACTAAAATAGAATATATTTTAATTAAATGCTCATTATTTATTTTCCAAAGCCACAGGGAGCCGCAGCGGAGGGATGAAAAAGCGACACATGCGACTCCGGAGCTGCGCGATGCCGACCCCTGACCCCCGACCCCTGACCTACAGGATTGACTCACTGGTGGAGCCAGCACCTAGTGGTCATTCGAGGAACTTCATGTTTTGGCACTTATGTGTTGGCCTCATGTTTTTTTTTTTGTTTTTGTTTTTTGGCTCAAAATTCCAGGGATCACATTATGTTTTGATCATTATGAATGACATTTTACAGCAAAGTATCATGATCTGAATTTGTCAAGGCAAATATTAATTTTTTTACATTTTCACTTACTCTCTCCTTTCCTCCCTCTGACACTCGGGTTTCCACCCGGATCTCAGCATGTCTGGCAGACATCTCATCCTGGATGGCTGCTCATCAGCTGAAGCTCAATCTCAGTAAAACAGAACTGTTGTTTATCCCTTGTGACTCATCCCCAGGTCAAGACCTTGTGTTATCCCTGGACAACAACCAAATCACTCCTTCAGCCACCGCCCGCAATCTTGGGGTAACCGTGGAGAATCATCTGTCATTTTCCCCACACATCGCTAACCTCACTCGCTCTTGTACAGTAGATTTCTTTTTTACAATATCAGAAGAATTCGCCCACTTCTTTCTTCACAGGCTACGCTTGTTCAGTCCCTTGTTATTTCAAGACTGGACTACTGCAACTCACTCCTGGCAGGCCTGCCTCTGTCCACGATTCGTCCTCTGCAACTGATCCAGAATGCAGCAGCACGTCTCGTTTTTACCCTTCCCAAGTTTTCCCACACCACCCCACTCCTCCGCTCCCTGCACTGGCTTCCTGTAGCTGCCGCATCAAATTCAAAACACTGATGCTTGCCTACAAAGCTAAAAATGGCCCAGCACCCACTTACCTCTCTGCGCTAATCACACCACGCACTGTACCACGTTCCCTCCGATCCTCCAGCACTGCTCGCCTCATCCCACCATCTCTCAGGGATCGAGGGCGGCATTCATCCAGACTCTTTTCTGTTCTGGCACCTAGGTGGTGGAACGAACTTCCTCTAGATGTCCGTACAGCTGAGACTTTGACTATCTTTAAACAACGACTCAAGACGCAACATAAACTTTAAAGCACTTTTTGTAAGTCGCTCTGGAAAAGAGCGTCTGCCAAATGCCTAAATGTAAATGTAAATGTATTCACACAGTTAATAATTATATATAATTATTATGTAATTAGTGTTACATCAGTGAAAAGAAATAGCGTTAAACATAAAAATAATCTGCTGATCTTTAATGTAATCAGTGGTATTATTATTATTATTATTATTATTATTTGAGGTTGAAGCCCACGTACATGTCTGTGTGTCTCTCTGTACAGCAGAACTCTCTGTCTAACTTATTAACACAAAGAAATCCCATTCTGTAAGGTTGAGTATCTTACGCCTTGTTTACACTAAGTTGTCCTTCTTTGGTGGTCAGACAGTGTTAAATACACTCCCAGTTTCCTGTAGTGGTTAGCACTGTCGCCGTGCACCTCCAGGGTCCGGGTTCGATTCCCATCTCTGTGTGCATGGAGTTTGCATGTTCTCCCCGTGCTTGGTGGGTTTCCTTTGGGTACTCCGGTTTCCACTCACAGTCCAAAGATATGCAGGTTAGGCTAATTAGCGTTTCCAAATTGCCCATAGTGTGTGAATGTGTGTGTGTGTGTGTGTGTGCCCTGAGATGGACTGGCACCCTGTCCAGGGTGTACCCCGCCTCATGCCCTAAGACTCCTGGGGTAGGCTCCGCCCCCCGCGACCCTGAATACAGGATAAAGCGGTATAGAAGATGAGTGAGTACAGTAAGTGAGTAGATCGGATAAAGATGAAGTTTTGTCCTAAAACGACTCCAGCGTGTTAAAACTCACTTATACCACTTCAGCGCTGTTATTTCAGCCAAAGTGAAAATATGAACTAATCCCAGTAAAAATATTCACTTTATCTTCTCTAATTAATATCTATTGGTGCAGGTGTGTGTTTACATTGAGACAGTAGCGCATTAGTAGATTATTTTGAAGTAGATTATTAAATCCCACACATAACTGTTCATAACATCACTTTTACTCCACATTGTGATTTCACTGATGGTGAAGGTTAAAGGTTGCTGTTACAACTTCTGGTTTATATTCTGGCACAAAACCGCTCATAACTTCATGTCGACTTAACGTTTTGATTTCATTTATTGTGCAGAATAAACTTCAGGCAGATACCCAAGGACTGCCACAGTTTCATTAAATTCTGTCCAGTCAGTTTTGTGTAATACCGTGACAAAATCTGGCTGGATATCATTGAGTTCTGACCAATGTACAGACAAATCCTGTCTTTTATTTACAGACATACTTCCATACTTTATTTTTACATGAATAGAACTACATTATAAATATTGCTTGGTAGAAATTGGGCAATGCCAGGGTCCTGACTGCCATGCCAATGACGTACAGTGCCATGACCTGAATTAAAATTTAGCAGATCAGCTGTAATAAAATCATCATCAGTGTTAACAAAAAAAACGAAACAGCTACAGCACCTCTTAGTGGTTCGTACAGAATATAAGCATTTCTTCCCTTTTTTAATCATGTGTGTTGAATCTGTGGTTGACATACAGATAAATGATGGGCTTTTACTGCCATCATTTCTTAAACAGGGCAATTAATCATGTACAGCAGAAATCATTACTGTCATGTTCCCGTCTCGTTGAAGACCTTCTGGGAGAAAAGCGTTTGTGGTGAGGAGACTTCATGAATGAGAAAGAGAAACAAACAGTGAAAAAAATATTTGGGGGAAATTTGTCAGATCTTCTCGTTAAGGACTTCCCGGGAGGACAGTGTGTGTGGGCGGGTGTTGAGGTCACTGCTGGCATGAGAAAGAGAAACTTAGAGTGAGAAAGTGTGTGGAAGTGAGAGAGATTTTGGTTACCCTCCCCTTAGATGGGAGAGAGAGAGAGAGAGAGAGAGAGCAGGGAATTAAACAGGTCGGTGCACTAACCTGCACTCCAGTGTGTACTCGAGTTGTAAGTGTGCGTGCATGTGTGTGCGTGCATGTGTGTGCGTGCATGTGTTTATGTGTTTGTGCACGCATCTGTATGAAAGACTTCACGCTGTGGGATCAGTCCTCAAACTTCAGACAAGTAGTGGAGAAGAAAACGTGACCGAGGAATAAATCCTTCCTGGGAGAAGTGGAGAAGAGTCGCAGGGAGGAAAGGAGTCTGGATGGACAAGCTCTGCAATGCCAGTGGCCTGGACCCATTCTGGGTGAGTTTGTGTGTGTGTGTGTGTGTGTGTGTGTGAGAGAGAGAGATAGGGAAATGTGCATTAACCTCTGATCATTCATACCTGGTAAGAGAGAATGGATAAACAGTACTATATTTAACACAGTACAAGGTTGGGACGAATAAAGTAATATATTTTTTCAAATATATTATAATCTATATTGCCATATATAAACATAATCTCAGTTCATTCAATGCAAGTGTTCTATTGCTTAATGACTATCCAGATTCCCTTAATAAAAAGTCATGCAAATGTATTTAGTCTTGTTCAGCTTTTCCTTTGATTTACGGAGAAATAAATGAATAGTAAGCAGTGTTCTACTTGTCAGGTGATTTGGTTTGAAGGGAAGCACTGTGGTGCAGTTCCCGGGTCAGTACTGTTCTCTGTACATCTGGGTGAGGTTCCTACTGGTTCCCAAGTTTCACCTCCACAACATTCACAGTCTGGATTGTCTGGTGATGCCTAAGTATGTGAGTGTGTGCTGTACCTGTATATGGCATTGTGAAGTGGGACAGACTGGGGTTCCAGCCAGGGTGTATCCTCACATCATTCCCAGTAGATTCAGATTCAGATTTCTTTTTGTCACATTATGCACACAGTATAAAGTGAAATGCTTGTACGACTATTAAAAATAATAATACAATAAAATTCAAGTAAAAAATATCAAATAAGAATATAATGATTAAAATGATACAAATATAGAAGATTTTTTAGCATCATAATTTACGCCAATTTATATATATAGATAGAAACATTTACATTATATTTAGGCATTTGGCAGACCCTCTTATCCAGAGCGACTTAGATTTTTATCTCATTACACATCTGAGCAGTTGAGGGTTAAGGGCCCAACAGTGGCAACTTGGTGGTTGTGAGGTTTGAACCTGGGATCTTCTGAACCGTAGTCCAATGCCTTAACCACTGAGCTACCCCTAGATACAAGGCAGCATGGTGGCGTAGTGGTGAGCACTGTGGCCTTGCACCTTCAGGGTCCAGGATCAATTCCAGCCTCAGGGTCTGTGTGCATGGAGTTTGCATGTTCTCCCCGTGATTGGAGGGTTTTCTCTGGATACTCTGATTCCCTCCCACAGTCCAAAGACATGCAGATTAGGCTAAATTTAAAATTCTTTTTTTTTTAAATGTTAAATTTTGCCTGGATGAATAACGGCAATAGGAATCACCATTGGCCTCCAGGTCGCTAGTTGGACTGCAGAGGTTTCTATAGATGGATGGATGGAGATAGATACATACTGTACATTCTCTATTGATCCCAAGGGAAATTCCATGAATGAATTAATAAATTGCTTTCAAGTTCTATTGTCTCCTTTAAACCTCTCTGAGAAGACATTAAACGTGATTAAAACAACTTATTAAATTTTACACATTACAATACAGCACGAAAAAACTCATTACAGGACCCTAATAAATATTTTATTTCCAAATTGATGTGTTTATTCTGGCAGGATAGATTATGCATCGTATTAATGCTCCATGGTGAAGTGTTGGTCAAACTGGTTTTACTCGTTTGTTTATTGCTGGTATTATGTTTGATTTAAGAAGGCTGTAGTCTGAGAAACTGAAAGTTTTGATCCTTTTTCAAGCATATAAATTGCACAAATTGTCGAAATACACAAATGCAATGATTTTATAGTTTAATTCCTTCTAAAACTGCATAATGTTTTTCTTTTTTATTTTATTTTTTTAATACTGGCTTTTATCACATGCCTACTGTATTAGGCCAAATTTAAGATTCTCAGGCTAGTCTCACGGTTTATCAGGTTTGCTAGTCATAGGGTTAGTTATTAGAGTTATATCAGCTTCAAAAACATTAATTTGAGAAAAGTTGTTTTTGTTCCCTTAGGGGATAGAAAATAAAACATTTTATCGCAGAATAACATTCCTGTAGGAGATAAGGTTGCTAATGTCACTAAAGAAGTCGGGAAATATCACAATGTTTTTCTCCGATCCTGAGAAGTTAGCGTTCGGCTAATCAAAGACCACCGAGGTCGGTAGTGTAGCGTGCAGAGCAGGCGAAGACACATGTGCGCGCGCTCCCTCACCTTATCTCACCTCACGCCGCGCAGGTTACGACACGCTCAACGCCGTGTGTTCCTTAGCAAAGACACGCATTTTAAGTTTATTTGTTTAATAAAAAAACTGAGAGATTTAAAGAACGTGAAAGAAAAGGGTTTTAAGAGAGAAATGGACAGAAACCCTGAACTATACGTTTAATACATGATTTTTTGGTACAAAAAATCTTTATATCTTTATATCTCATTATTTCCACTTAATATCTTTATTTCAAGTTTTTTGACATTATTTCGATGAAGACTATCAATAAAACGTATTTATGAAATATATCAACATATGGATATTATTTCATATGTTTATAGTGTCTTCTGATTCTTATTTCCAAGTGCTTATAAGCAGCTCTTGTATGGCCTAGTCTGATCGGAATCATATTATTTCATATATATCTACTAATAGTAAGTATTTATTTGTATAATATTATTTATATTGAATCATAGTATTTATTATATTCATATTAGTCATATTATTTATTAGATTTATAATCATTCTTAATCATATTTATTTATTATATTATTTATTCATATCATAATATTTATATGGAATCATATTATGTAATATTTTATATTATTTCATATACTTCCTGTATCCTAACTTGTAATGTAAAGCATACTTTACATTATTTAGCTTATAATTCCTATTATTATTATTATTATTATTATTATTATTGTTGTTGTTGTTGTTTTTTGTTTTTTTTTACCAAATTTACCTAAGAATTATTTTTTATTTATTATTATTATTATTATTATTATTATTATTATTATTATTATTATTTTATGTTATTTAGCTTATAATTCCTGTTTCTTATGATTATAGTAGTAACTAAGCTGGATATTGCTTTGTGAAATTCAGTAAACCAAACACATCTATTAATTAGTAATTCAGTTTAAAACAGTCCTGTACAGGACAAAAATAGTACAAGGCCTGTACCAAAAGTAATGCAAAAGTATGCATAGTTTATTATTATTATTATTATTATTATTATTATTATTATAAACGGATGTAGGTTGCTCCCATTGCACATTGTGGTGGACTTCACTTCCAATCAAAAGTTTGGACACATTGTCTAACTCCATGGTCTTTTCTGATTTTTATTTCTTTCTACACTGTAAAACAACACTGAAGGCGTTTCTCTAAAACACACAATAATCTCCTCTGAACAGTTGATATCGAGATGTTTATCTGCTACTTCTGCTCTGTAAAGCTTCATAACGGCTCTAATCTGAGGTTCTGTTTGTTAATTGGTGATTTCTGAGGCTGGTGACTCTAAATAAACTTCTCCTCTGCAGCAGAGCTCAGTTTTGGTCTTCATAAGAGACAGTTTCATCATGGAGCTTGATGGGTTTTACAAACACACTCGATAACAATACTGTTCTTGTAAGAGCTATTTCTGACCTTCAAGTCTTAAAATAACAATAACAATTACTTAATTATCTAAATCCATGTGTTCTATCTGCTGTATTGTTCTTGGATATAGAAAATGAATCACAAAACTTAGAAGGTGTGTCCAAACTTTTGACAGGTACTGTATGTCTGTTAATAAAATAATGGTTATACGCACTTTTCCATTTACAGCCCTCGTACAGTTGCCCTCGTCCAATGTTGGAATTCTGTCAGTGATGTATAAGAAGTGGAAAATGACATCATAAATTGATAATACTGAATGTTGTAAAGGTGAAAAAGTTCTTTGTGTATTTTTCCCCCACACCTTGCAGTTTATCGCTTCTGTAGTAATGAACCATGTTTGAATAAACCAAACACACAGAGATGAGGAAAGAGATGTGACTAGACAGGACAGGTCTAGTCCTGGCGAATAAAGGACAGATTGTCTGGTGTCTAAAGTGGGCATCCTATCACTAGTCAGGAGTAGTATTTCAGTTCTGCTGTGTATGTGTGTGTGTGTGTGTGTGTGTGTGTCTTATTCCAGTAAATGATTTTTCAGCTTTAAACCAGTAAGTCATCGTCCCATTCTACCATTCGCTGGAAGGGAATCTCATAGACTCTACTGCTCATGTGGTTAAAGAACATACACAAACTCAATGTTTATCCATTCAGCTAATACTACGGTGCATTGCAAAAGTTTTTACACCCCCTGACATTTTCCAAATTTTGTCACATTACAACCACAAACATAAATATATTTTATTGGCATATTTTATGTGACAGACCAACATAAAATTGTTGGTGCGTCTCTACCAGCTTTGCACATCTATAGAGTAAAACTTTTGCCCATTCTTCTTTGCAAAATACTTCAAGCTGAGTGAGATTGGATGGAGAGCGTCTGTGATCAGTGATTTTCGAGTCTCGTCCCAGATGGGCCCATGTGGGCCTTGCTAACACATGAATATGCTTTGATCTAAACCATTCTACACCATCCAAACCATTGATCTTAAAAAGGCAGAAGTGACTCAGTGTATTAAGGCTCTGAGTTACTGATCAGAGGGTCGGCGGTTCGAGCTCTGCCAGATTACTGTGGTTGAAGCCTTAACCCTGTCTGTTCCTGGGGCGCCATAAAAACTACATGTACAGCAATGTATGTATGATGAATAGAGGCTGATCTTGTTCCACTGTAGTTCTGGCTGTACGGTATGTTTAGGGTTGGAAGGTGAACCTCCGCCCCAGTCTTAAGTCTTTTGCAGACTCTGTATTTGGCTCCATCTATCTTTCCATCAACTTTGACCAGCTTACATGTCCCTGCTAAAGAAAAGCATCTCCACAACATGATGTTGCCACCACCATGCACAGTGTTAGTTTTCTGACACACATAGCGTTTTGCATATAGGTGAAAAAGTTTATCTTACCAGAGCACCTTCTTCCACATGTGTACTACATCCACCACATGGATTGTCACAAACTGCAACCAGACTTTCTTCCAACAATGGTTTTCTTCAATCACTTTTCCATAAAGGCCAGACTTGTGGAGTGCAGTACTAATAGCCCTAGATTCTCCCACCTGAGCTGTAGATCTCTGCAGCTTCTCCAATGGTTGCCTTGGCTGCTTCTCTGATTAATGCTCTTCTCACCCGGCCTGTCAGTTTAGGTGAATGGACATGTCTTGGTAGGTTCGCAGTTGTGCCGTTCTCTTTCCCAATAATTATTTAAGTTTGTATGGAAAGTGAATGTGTATGAATCGAAATGGTCAGATAGTCCCTGGTGAGCAAGCCGAGGGCGACAGTGGCAAGGAAAAACTCCCTGAGATGGTAATAGGAAGGAACCTTGAGAGGAACCAGACTCAACAGGGAACCCATTCTCATCTGGGTGAAACAGAGAGCAGGACACGAGACGCATCCCAAAGAGACACACGGGGCATCCATGTGACGAGATCTTCAGCCAGAAGCGGGGCACCAGGATGGGTCAGACAGGTCCGGAGGGCAGAGGGAGTCTGGATCACTGGCAGCTCAGGAACGACATGTGTAGCTCGACAGAGAGAGAGGGAAGAGAAAGGGGGGGAGAGAGAACAGGAGAGGGAAGAGCAGAAGAGAAGAGATAACAGTTAGGTCTGGTCACAGTCACACAATGTATAATGTGAATGTATATTAACTGTAGAGTGCAAGCAGAGACTCCGGCAGGACTAACTATGACAGCATAACTAAAAGGGAGAGCCAGAAGGAAACACAAACATGACGGGGAACTGAGATGTAAAGCAAACAATCACCTCACCGTCAGCAAACCTGAGTGATCAATGAGAGTGAGGAAGACAGCATCCAAACATACCAGTTCACCATAATACTCTACGTCCATGAGTCCCCCAGATCTGCTCCTTTACCTATGGCAAATCTATTTATAAAAATGCTTGGCTAAATAAATAGGTTTTTAGCCTGGACTTAAACACTGAGACTGTGTCTGAGTCCCGAACACTATTTGGAAGACTATTCCATAATTTTGGGGCTTTGTAAGGAAAAGCTCTGCCCCCAGCTGTATTTTTCATAATACGCGGTACTGACAAGCAGCCTGCATCCTTTGATCGAAGTAGGCGTGGCGGATCGTAAGACATATCGAAATTTCACAGGGAGCCAATGGAGTGAAGATAAGATAGGTGTGATGTGCTCATATCTTCTGGTTCTAGTGAGGACTCTCGCTGCTGCATTCTGGACTAACTGAAGCTTGTTTATGCACCTACTGTAGTTGAACAACCAGACAGTAAGGCGTTACAATAGTCCAACCTAAAGGGGGTTAAAAGCATGAACTAGTTTTTTTGCATCGTTTAGCGACAATATATTTCTTAATTTGGCAATATTTCTGAGGTGAAAGAATGCTATCCTGGTAATATTATCTATATGAGCTTCAAATGAAAGGCTGGAATCTATAATTACATCGAGGCCAGCTGTTTTTTTCTCATCTGGATATCAGCAGCTGACAGGGGTCGAGGTCAGGTTTCTTAATTATCAGTTTAATAACTGCTAATTTAAAAGATTTTGGAACATAACCAATGCTAAGTGAAGAATTAATTATTCTCAACAGGGGTTCTGTTATTGCTGGTACTATCTGTTTGAGAAAATGTGTAGGATCTAATATACAAGTTGGTGAATTTGCAGAAGAGATGAGTGAAATCAGTTCATTCTCTTCAAGGGGAGTAGAGTAATCTAGGTTCCGATCCGACATGGTTAGTTTAACATCTGCATCAGACAATTACATTGTCCGGTTTCAAAGCCTCAATTTTATGCCTGATATTTAGTTAATCCTGAACTTATAATACAAACACGCCAACTATGTTAGTCTTTGTAGAAGAAGCTTGCTGTGTACGAGAACGCTGTATTAGTGTTTGATGAGTGATGAGATACTAACAGTCTCATCCGTAGCGCACTCAGCTTTTCGGACCCCGGACTGTAGAGCTCCAGCTTTGGCACGGAGAGGTGTCTGTGTCACGGCCGAACGTGTCGTCATGTCGGTTGAAGGAGGAAATGTCGTTTGCACGTGTCTGTTTGTTGTGTAATTTAGATTTTACAAGTTTTATGTCCAAGTCAGCAGAACTGGAGGAGCTGGAGAGTGCGTGGTTGTGCTCCAGTCCAAAATAAGTCCTGAAAGGAAGGAAGAAGGAGGAATAGTCTCTCATCTTTCACCCACCCTTCCTTCCTATGTTAGTATATACTGTAGTGTAATTTTAGTCATGTTAAGTATCTAAGTACTTTGTGTGTGTTTATGATCATGTTCCAGAAGCCAGCCCTTTTGTAACTTCAGGTTTTTAATTGAATGAGTCAGATTTGTTTGAAGAATTTGCTGATATTCACTGGAAGACATCCATCCATGTATCTGTGCCATGCTTTTTTTTCTTCTTTTTTTTTAACTTTTGGCTGCCGCTAATCCTACATACACGTGATACATGTGCATAGCCGCGGGAAGTAGGGGTGCTGAGCGTGCTGCATCAAGGCACCGCACCCATACAGCTGATTTATGTATTGCATTGATGTTATATTATAGAAGAATAATAATAATTAAGTAACTAGATAAAGTATTCGCCATGTTCCCGTCTAAAAACTTTCCTGCTAAGACTTTTAAATAAGGGAGATTGAGTGCTTATCATGTAAGTGCATCGTGTATATCATCGTGTGCATGAGTTTATATTACGGACACGCATGGTTTATTGAACTGAAATTGGAGCACAGCCAGAACAGTAAATAACGTGAGTATAGAACTGTGAGTCGTGTTCATCTCCAGGTGTTTATGAAAAGCATAATGACTAAACACTGTTTCATGCAGAATCGTTCATGCAACGTTCACTTGGCCTGCCTGATTTGCTAAAGGGCATTTCTTTCCTCGTGGGATTAGAGCGTAACCAGGAAGTCGTGACAGGTCACATAGAAGCTCTTAACCTCCATTCATTCCAGATTGAGTTTTGACAGGAGAAATAATTAAAAGCCCGTAGATCCTTCGTATAAAGCCTTTGCCAATTGCGGTTACATGATATCTCGTGTTTTCAGCTTGCTCGTACGCAAAACCATGACAACACGTCCAAAATCCAAAGCGCATGACGGCGTGCCGAAGCATGTAGGATGCTCCTTCCGTGACTGGAACGCGGCAGAAAAATCGTTGTCAAGTCAAGTCAAGTCCACTATAATTTATGATATAATACAGAAAATGCATTTCCAGGAATCAAGAGACACACGACAAAATTCAAGACAAGACGACACACGTGCAACATAAAAGTTTTACTGTTGCGTTATGCCGACCTGCACTCGACTAGACCCCGTTGCATCCTGAAACAAGATTCAACAAGCAGCGAGATTAACTAGACAATAAACCTTTGATCTAATATACATGCACACAGCGAACTAGAAATGCTACTGTAATCAGCAGGAACCTTTCCAGAAAATCAGGCATGTTAAGTTAACATTCTAGCTCTAGTATTTTTTCCTTTGTTTCCTTAAACATTCACAACAATTAACTGACCTGCCTAATATTGTGTCACCAAACAGCTCTGAACTCTGAGCCAATTGTCTGGCACAAAGGTGTTAGCAGCAGATCCTTTAAGTCCTGTACGTTGCTGTAAGGTGAGGTGTTCATGTATCAGACCTGTTCGTCCAGCACAACACACAGATGCCTAATAAGGTTCAGATCTGGGGAATGTGGGGGCCACGTCAACACCTTGAACTCTTTGTTGTGTTCCTGAAACCGTTACTAAATTATTCAGCCATCAGGTGCATCACACAGTCTTCTCTTGCATGCCTTCTTCCCATCATGCATCCTGGGGTTATCTATTGCTTCTATTGAGGAGCACGCACCCAGCTATCCACAGGATGTTAAAGAATCCAGGCCACTTCCTTCCATTGCTCTGTGGTCCAGTTCTGACATTGACTTACCCATTGAGCAGTGGACAAGGACAACTCTGACCACTACCTACACAGTGCAATACACAACAACAGGCAAGGCATTGTGGGTTCGGATACCTTCCTAATCACAGCCAGAAAGAACGTTTTCAGTCAATTGTACTACAGTAGCTCTTCTGCAGGATTGTCTCTTTGCTTCCCATGTGGATTAATCAGCTTTGGACGACCAAGGATAATCAATGACCAGTTCACCAGTCATACTTCCTGGGACTACTTTTGGTAGGTAATAAACTCTATATACCCCAAAAACTGCCCCATTTTTGACAGATGCTCTAACCCAGTGTTTTATCCATCACAGCCCTAGTTAAAGACTTTCAGAAACTGCCCATTTTTCCTGATTCTAGCACATCCAATAAAAAAAAAAACTGACTGTTCACTTCCTGCCTTATACTTTATATTTCACCCACTTACAGGTGTCAGTATAAGGAGATAATCATTTTCATTGATTTTACTTGTAAATGCTTTGAATAAATATGGCTATGTTAAGGGTTTTACTGCAAAAACGAGATAGATCCATTCTAACAATTTTAATTTAAGACAGTTTTGCAAAAGAAACAAGTACAATAGAAAAACAAGTACAAAAGAAATAGTACAAACTATCTAGTCACTCACTCTCACTCACTCATCTTCCATGCAGCTTTATCCTGGGGGCCTGGAGCCTATCCCAGGAGGCTTAGGGCACGAGGCGGGGTACACCCTGGACAGTGTTCCAATCCACTCCAGGGCACAAAGTTACACTAAAGGCAATTTTGGGAATAGCAATTACCCTAATCTAATCTAATCTAATCTACATTTAAACTCCATGCACACAGAGATGGGAATCGAACCCGGAACCTCAAGCTGCAAGGCAACAGTGCTAAGCTCTTGACCACCGTGCCAGTTTTGGTTATATCAATGTAAATGTTGTATTATTTTGCAAAATGCTATAAATCTATTTTTGTCATATCGGTATTGTAATATGCAGATAATTTACCCAATGGGCTCCCAAAAAACAAATAAACAAACACGATAATCCCAGTAGTACTGACTTCCTTAGTGAATACAAAATAATATCATGGTCTTTCTCCGTATGCTATATTAACCTCCCCCAAACTCTGTACTTTATTATCCTGTTGCATTGCAGCAGAACTCTGCATTCCATCGTTCCAAGACATCCCTAGTGCCCATTTTAGTTGCAAAAATGCAGCAAAGGAGTTCACCCTGCTCTTCCTAGCCAGCCCTACAGCAATCTCTGTAGCAATTTTCGGACAATCTTGATTCTTTAATTCTTACAAACGACCCATGTAAGCATAACAAAACATGAATCACCTCATTACCACGCTGTTCCCATGGAGGGGTCGCCATGGCAGACCATCTGATCCGCGCCCTGACACAACCCTCTCGTTTTATCTGGACTTGGGATCGGCACTGCATCCAGTAACTACTGTAGAGTTTGAGCACTGGGTGGGAATCAAACCAGGGCATGACATTTTATTGTCATGTTCTCAAAGTGTTATCCGTAAGGATTGTACGAGTTACCCATGGTGCATTGCAGCCGGGTTTGAATGGATTTAACTCGTTTGCTAATGTAACATTCCCAGAAGTGTGTAATGAAACAAAGTGCTGGTGGAGTGCACTGAAGTGTGAGGTGGAGGTGGAGGGAGATCAGGTACTGTATCAACAAGCTCGCATATTGAATTACGGTTTAACTCGCGCCATCATGGTCACCTAAGAGATCATTTATATCATTTATTTAATAACCCTCATAGTAATAAGAGAACTGTGGGACATAGTGTGCTGAGTCAGTATGTGATTTAATCCTAAATTACACAACACCATTTCAAGCTGGCTTAACAATTACATACATTTACATTTAGTCATTTTGGCAGACGCTCTTATCCAGAGCGACTTACATTTTTATCTCATTACACATCTGAGCAGTTGAGGGTTAAGGGCCTTGCTCAAGGGCCCAACAGTGGCAACTTGGTGGTTGTGGGGTTTGAACCTGGGATCAACAATTAGTACATGCAATTCAAGGTTCCATGAAGTATTCCGATTGGTTTTCATTACCGGGGAACTCATCATGCCTAGGAGCCGTAAACATGTTAGAATGAATGTGTGGGTGTAACTCAGCCTTTGTTTTTGGAAAAGTTTGGTTTTCCCCGGTAATTCTCCAGCAAATAATGAAACCACCTTTGGGACTGTTGCATTTTGACCTGAAATACCTTTTTTTAATATACATATACAGTGCCTTGCATTTATGAAAATAAAAATAAAAAACCTCGGACGTTTCCCCCTTGAGTTTTTCCACATATGTTTAAAAAATTTAGTTACTGCTTAAAATTTTTTTTGAAATCCATTTATCGTTTTTCTTTCACTTGATGCACAATGATGTTGGTCTGTCACATAAAATCACAATAAAATACATTTACGTTTGTTGTTGTAGTGTGAGAAAATGTGGAAAAGTTCACGGGGTGTGAATACTTTTGCAAGACACTGTAGAGTCTTGATTTATATATAAAAAAACTAATACAAGCATAACAATTTATTAGATAGCTGTTGATATAAATTACACAATATATATATATATATATATATATATATCAAGCTCAAACTATTATTCGAAAATGGAAAGAGAACAGCATGACTGCAAACCGACAAAGACATGGACGTCCACCTAAACTGACAGGCCTGGCGAGGAGAACATTAATCAGAGAAGCAGCCAAGAGGCCAGTGGTACTGTAACTCTGGAGGAGCTGCATGGATCCACAGCTCAGGTGGGAGAATCTGTACACAGGACAACTAGTTGTTGTAAACTGGACTTAATGAAAGAAGTGGCACGAAGTAAGCCATCGTTAAAAGAACACCATAAGAAGTCCCGGGTGCAGTTTGTGACAAGCCATGTGGTCACTACTGTAAATGCAGTGGATTTAATTGGTTTACAAACTATTTACGAAATATAACCTGAGGTGCTAATTACTGGAGATATACAGTAATTCCAGGATATACTTGTAAGTGTAAAAGATGGAAAAGTACCATATATCCCTAGTAATATAGGATCCTGAGAGAAAAGGGAATCAGTGAAGATTCATGCGGCACGGGGAAAATAGGTCTCCATGTGAACATTAGCCGCTGGAAATATAAGACTTGATGAACTCTAGACCAGAGAAGGTTGCATAACTAGTAACACTGTTATGAGAACATAACGCCCCCCCCCACCCCCCATGCAACAAAACTGTACTAATATACTGTATATGAATGTTGGAATATAGGACATTTGAGAAGATAAGGCTTTAAAAAAAAAATTTATATTTCCCCGAGGATATACAGTACAGCCTTGGGAATACTGGGAGCTAGAGACCTATTATGTTGGGAAATTTTTTTTTTAGGAATTATAGACCATGGGAACATAGAGATATTGAGATATAGGGTATTGTGAATACTGTGGGATCCCTAGGTATATGAAGCCCTGGGTTCATATAACCATGGGAAAATAGGATTGGGGGAACATGGACCTGGAAATTGAGAACAGGAATATGCAATTATGGGAATATAAGACCTCAACAAAAGGTCCTGGGAACATATGGGCTTGGAAAGAGAGCCATCACATTTTACACATTTTTCACATTTTTCCATGTCACTCCAACCTCCTGCATCAAGTCCTCCTCAACCACATCCGTAAACCTACTCTTGGGCCTTTTTAATCTCCAAAATACAATAAAATGAAATATAGTACCATAGGGTATACACTGTATATAATTTGCCATACTACACCAGAGACGTACTTTTGTCAGCACAATTGTCCTATTAAAACAAATATGAACATAAATTTGACCCTTTCAAATATTTAAAATAAAGTGTATACATAAAGAAATGTTTATTAAATTTTGTCCAGACAGTTTTGCGAGATGCTGTGACAAAATCTGGCTGGACAGACATACAGACATACAGACAGACAGAATATTTTTTTGGTTTCTGCTGCTCCAAATATATGAAACGTAAAGATATCACTGAAAAAGCAATTCTGACCAATGTACAGACACAACCTTTCTTTGGTTAATACTGTACAAACTAATATTTTATTGCTAAGGAAAAAAAGTGATTTGCTTTCAATGTTTGTAACTTTTTCGATAAGCGTCAGCGAGTCCGTTTGAACACAAGCACAAACCCCAAGTTGAAGTACTGTACCTAATCAGAGACCTCATTTTTTTCAGCACAGTCGTCAACAAATGTACATTAGGATGTGAAATAATAGCCGGAAATAAACTCTGTATAAATATAAAGAGAATGTCTACGGTTGGTGACAGGAGTGAGGGGAAAAAAAAGAGTGCTTTCACACACACACACACACACACACACACACACACACACACACACACACACACACAAACATGACTTCAGGAAAAGGAAAACTTGGAAATGTTTTAATACTAAATTTATTGCTATACATTACGTATTGATATACATGATAGTATTATGATATTATACAGTACATTATATAATATATATATATATGATATATAACATGATATGATTATATTATTAATGTTATATTAAGAATAACTAATTTACATTTTTTTCGAACTGTATTTACATTATTGCTGACTTTTCTTTCAGATTCAGATTAATAAATTGTCCGATTATTTTTATTTATTTATTTATTTTCCTAGAACGACTGTACTGCATGAGTTCACCAGAGGGACAACCCATGTTAGATGTTTTGGAGATAAAGTCAGAGAGGCCAGATTGAGGTGGTTTGGATATGTTCAGAGGAGAGATGGTGAATATATCAGTTGAGGTTGGAACTGCCAGGCAGGAGGTCTAGAGGAAGACCAAAGAGGAGATTTATGGATGCAGTGAGAGAGGACATGAAGTTAGTTGGTGTGAGAGAAGAGGATGCAGAGGATAGGGTTAGATGGAGGCAGATGATTCGCTGTGGCGACCCCTGAAAGGGAACAGCCGAAAGACAAAGAAGAAGAACTGCACTGTCATTAGTATAAAGCTAGATACATTATCTATAATGTCAGGTTATTAGTTTGTTGTTATTAGTCTTTACTACTGGCTTTACTCATTACAAGAATTTCCCAGAACCTCAATATAGGAGCACAGAAACACCCCTAATGTTATGTTTGAAAGGTTGTTCACAGTGTTTGTTTTTGGACTTCTGGGTAAAAATACGTCTCCTTCTCTTGTCTTGTAGACTGTTAAATAACACCATAATGAGAGCAGTTATGTAAAGTTCCATTCTGCTTTATCATGAACAGCAATCTCGTTTTAGCCAAGATTGTGTGACTGTGTGTGTGTTGCGTGTGTGTGTAAGTAAGAGAAAGAGGGTGTGTTTCCATGGCATAGCTTCAAATTGCCCTCAGACTCAAGGTCACAAAGGCTGTAATCAGTCAACAGAACAGAGATCAGGTTGTGTCAGTGTGTGCAAAAAGAAGATATATATATATATATATATATATATATATATATATAGTTTGCCTCTTTTAATTTTTAAAACATTTGCATAACAAATGATTCTTTTATGCTAACGGAATTGAGAAATCCTCTGCAGAAATGGGTGTGCGTGTGTCTTCTTAAACACTGTTCACACGTATAATACTTTTATAGATGACCGTGAGAAAGAGATCTGGTAGTGTTTATTCGCTAATACATACAGTATCGCTTTGTATTGATCACAGGCTGACTCGAGACAGCTAGCTATTAGCATTCATATAGTTTGCTTTATCTTAAGAAACAGAGACAGCTGGTGTAATTTAGCCTTAGATAATGATGGCAACGTTTCTTGAGGCATTTATTTACCATCAGAATGTATGCATATTTCATTTTGTACATAACCTCGTTTTATTTGAATGGTTTATAAGGGTTTAAGCTAATTTAACAATAGCATTAGTACGAGTCATTGATGGTTAAAGAGCTTGTAGAAATAGTTAAAGTGTTTAAGCTAATAATAATCTTTAATATAATCAGTGATATTATTATTATTATTATTACTATTATTATTTGAGGTTGAAGCCCACGTACATGTCTGTCCCTGAACATGAGTTCATATAACCATGGCGAAATAAGATTTGGGGATCATGTAGGCCCGGAAATTAAGTACAGGAATGTGCATATTGTGTGACTCCAGCGTGTTAAAATTCACTTATACCACTTCAGCACTGTTATTTCCCTGTAAAAATATTCCGTTTATCTTTTCATATTAATATCTATTGGTGCAGGTGTTTGTTTACATTAAACAAGTAGCAGCTTGTTTTAAATTAAATTGACAAATCCGGCACATAACTGTTCATAACATCACTTTTACTCAACATGTTGACTTCTCTTATGGTGCAGATTAAACTTCAGGCAGAGATCTAAGTACTGCATAAGATTCAGTAAACTCTGTCCAGACAGTTTTGTGTGATGCTGTGACATAATCTAGCTGGACAGACATACAGACAGAAAAAGTCTGGTTTTTGATATCGTTGAGTTCTAGCGATGTACAGATAAAAATTTCATTTATCTACACCATCACAAACCTGAGTAAAGACAAGGACTAATTTGCAATACTGAACCAGAGACTTAACTTAGCAGCATAATTGCCCTTTTAAAACAAATACAGACATACCTTTGAACATTTAGGATGTGAAATAATTGCCAGAAATTAGCTCTCCAGTTGGCGACAGGAGTGAAAAAAAAAATAAATTTGTAATTGCTTTTACAGTAAACAGACTCAGATGTCATGTGACATGTGGCAGTGCTACTACATGCCAATGCGTATGTCTGTGGGTGTTCATGTGTTATGCAACTTCAGACTTCAGGTGTTTTAAAGGTCCCGAGTTTAACAGTTAACAGCCCTCTGGGTATAAACTAAAGAAAACCTGTGCTGAAGCGATGCCGTGTTCAAAGGCAGAGGAGTCGATTTGTATAGATTTAATGCTGCAGCTTTACACCTACCCACACACACACACACACACAAAGTTTCCTTGAAGTGAACCTAAGGCCTAAAGCAAACATTTAAAATGTTTGAAATGCCATTCAGAAGATACATATTTTCCTTTAAAGGGCAGCAAATACTGGAACGAGAGGTGAGACGTGCACGAGCATGCCTGGAGAGTGAAGTTGTGACAGTTTTTCCCATGAGTCAACGAGCACAGGTTAATAAAATAAAGACTGCAGTATTGGCCAGTTAGAGACACGGATCGTTAGATATATATACAGGTTTCATGTCGTGAGTAATATTTATTTCGATTGTCCTGGAATTCAATCTGGGGATTGCCACACTTATAACAACACTGTGGGAGACTATTAAACGACTGTTTAAATATAACCACATTAAATATTAGTATTAGAGTTTGGTTTAAACAAATATGACAGAAATTCACGAGTTTATTATAATGGATAATCTTTTCATGAACTTATATGAATACCACAGTGTGTAATACTGCGAATGTGATTATACTGTTAAATTATTATAATTATCTTTAAAAAGTGATCATACAGTGTTTCTAAAAAATAATAATAATAATAACAATAATAATAATAACAATAATAATAATAATAATAATAATAATAATAATATTCATCATCATCATCGTTTAAAAGTTAGTAACACCTCCTGTAATTTTATGTTTTTTCTCATCCCATCGTAGCGAGTCTCAATATGAGGCAAATACAATCAGGCGTAGAGCAACATATACATTTTTCACCATCACATTATTTATTTAACCGAAATGAAACCAAAAAATATTAAAAACATGCAGAAGAGGGTGAGTTGCAGCTCTCTAAAGCAGAGGTTTTGGCAGTTCACTGGTCTGGCGAATTCAGGAGTGTGTTAACACAATGCCAAGAGGGAAAGACACAGGACATGGTCATTAGAGAAGCAATTATTGCATCAATCTGAAAAGGGTTATAAAACTATTTCCAATGAAGAGTGTAACGATCTAGAGTAAGAAGGACTATTCACAAGTGGAAAGCATTCAAGACAGTCGCCAATCTTATCAGGAGTCCCAGCACATTCACTGCAAGGTGAGCAATGCTCAGAGAAAATAAAAATCCAAGAGCTACACCTCAGTGTTACAATCTATGACAGCACAATTAGAAGAAGACTGAACAAGTATGGTTTGTTTGGAAGGGTTGTTTGGAAACGAGTTTAAACCCTTCACTTACATCTATAAGTTATCCATGCCTCGTACACGTCACGTAAGAGTTTTACTTTTTTTCTATAGGAAAGAAGGACAACCATTTTGCGCCCCTTTAAAGCACAAATAAACAACAAATGCAACTTAAATGCTGATTGATGATATTCTTCTTGGAAAAGGCGATCAAACAAATAATGTAAACAATATAATTGTGACAGTTACACTTCATGTTCATTAAACACCTTAATCTGCTTCAAGCAGAGTAACAACCTTATGTACCGGTCTTTCAAGCAATATTGTTTTAGTTTTGCGTTTCCTCCTTTTGGCAAACATGGTGTCACTAACCAGTAATTTCAGTTTTCTCACCTTATCATCTGGCCCCAGGATAGACTTCGGTGATTCTAGCCAGTTTCCATTCGTTACGTGGTGCCTGATCATTATCTAGAAGGACAATGTCATTGACTTTTGAGGCCCTTTCTGTTCTTGTATCACTTTTGTCTTTTTTGCAATTTCAAAAGATATTCTTGTCTCTATCAAGTCCAAAACTCCTTAGCCAAATAATGCACGCCACCTCTTTTGAAGATAAAGATCTTCTCTGCCAAAATGTCCAGGTGGGGATAGAAGGATTGTTGACTTTATTGTAAGCATGTGGTTTGGAGTTAAAGGTTCAGGTCTAGATGGATCATTCAGATGTTTAGTGGTAAGTGGTCTGCCGTTAATAACGGCCATAAGCTCATACAGAAATGTCCTTAGGGAGTTGCTGCCAAGCCTTTGCCATGACTGGTCGAGGATAGCAGTAACACTTCTTATGGTTCCCAGACACCACCCATATGACTTGCTGTTTGGGGGTTTAAAAGAAATTCTCACCCTAGAACCTTTACTTTTTCACCTGTTCCTTTCATGAGTTCTGTAAACTTGCACCGACAAAATTGGTTCCTTGGTTACATCTTGGCTTACAAGCATTTCCTCTTATGGCAATTAATGCTCTTAACGCATGAGAAATGCATCAGTTGCCATGTCATCAATAACCTCTATGGACATGGACAGGTAAATGAGACCGTATCTTTTGAGATCCTTCCTTTCTTCCTTCTTTCACATAGGTTGGACCAAAGAAACTTTTGTCCTATGAATCAGTTCGAGGTCTTGAGTTGTTATGCAGTCAAACCTCAAAATCATGATCTGCTGGGTTGTCCTCAGAAGCAACATAAGCCCATTAATCAGGCTTTGTACTTGACTTAATACTCTGTGTGTGGTTGGATACAAATATTTGAAATCATCTAGCATCATTGTTTACAGTATGTACCTGAGAACAACTGTAGAATCTGTCCAGAACTTCTGCAGATCTTGGATTTCAATCTCATTATGGAGCATGTCGCTGGTTCGAACTGCAACAAATGCAGCATAGAGGTCAAGTCTTGGTATAGTTGTGACTTTAGTTGGTGAAACAATAGACTTTAGTTGGTGAAACAATGGTCCCAGTCAACAATGTACTTATCTGTATCCAGAGAAACTAGTATCTGCAAAATGTTGAAGCTCATACCATTTGAGGTTGCTGAAACTGTGAGGTAAGAAGCATCTTTTGAGTTGCATTTCAGACTGGGTCTTGCTGAAAGGTCTCTGATCCAGGATTCCCACTGAGGTCTTAAGTTTTCTGGAAGTTCCTCGTCCCATCCAGTCTTCTCTTTGCACCTGTTCTGGAGTATTTATTTGCCTAAAAGTACGTACAAAGGATGCAATGATACCAGAGGCCAGACAGGGATTACCATGGCCAACAATACTCCATCCAAGGTCTGTACGCTGTGAAAACAGACCTTGTACCCAATGAGCAGACCCACTTCACAGTCCTGCAGAGGTGCAATCTCTTCTTGCAGTTACTCTAAGTGGGGGCGAGCTTTTGCAGTTTCATTTGTTGGTATATGAGTTCTGTAGCCTGAAATAAAGTCCCATGTGTAAACTTGTTGTGAGGAAGTTAACTTTTTGGCATAGATGCCACAGACCTGTAGGTGATCTAGTCTTGAGGTCATTGTAGGAAGCTTGAGCTTGATTTGTTCTTTATTTGCTTCCAAGGTTCCTGCTACTTCACTCAGAATAAAGGTTGTGTCGCTTTAAAAATCCAACAGCACATATACAGTACAAGGATTTCTTGTGTTGGCTGAGTTGTGGATGTAATCGTTTTTTTATAGTTCTCTTGACTTGTACTTGGCCTTTCTTCACTCAGATTTGGTTTAGCTTGTGTTTTTTTTCCCCTTCTATCTCTCTCCTAGTCCAGATAGGTTTGGTGCCACTTGAGGCACAGTTCACAAGTGCTCCAACCATAACAGCTCTATGAGTGGTGACCAAACTAGAGACAACCAAAGCATAGATTTTCAGCTTGAAGATATTTAATTCTGTCTGAAACTGCCCTCTCCATGAACTTCCCACCATTGTGCAAGGTACCGTATGCCAAGTCTTCTTACAGAAAATGCATGTTAGGTTAATCTTTTGACTAGACCCTGTGCTCAGTGTCTTTGCTCTAGAGCTTTGTTGACTTTGAAACTTTGTTTTTTCCTGCTCCACTTTGTCTCAGTGACTGCAGCGATGTGACTGGGATGTTGCAGCCAATTTTTGCTTCCTTTGATAGCATTAAACATAACGAATTGATTAAAAGAGGGGAATTGTTTTTTCTCCTCTTTAATTCAACAATCTTCTGGTTCCATCTCGCTGTTAGTCAATCTGATAAAAATAAAAATAAAAATAATTGTTCTGTTTTCATTACAGTCATTTAGGATTTCCAAAGCCTTAATGTGGACCATGGCAGCGTCATAACTATGGCGAAAATCAACTAATTCTCCGAGTTCAAAGCTGTCCTTGGCTCCTATCCTGGGCCATTCTTCATGACAGTTACACAGTCTTGTATTAGCGAAGGCTCAAAAATCACAATGAACTGAAGCAATGTTATAAAGAACGGGCCAAAATGATGTGATAGACTAATAAAGTCATAATTAGTTCAATTTATTGTTTCTAAAGCAATAGAAACTACAAGCCATCGGATCAGGGGGTACCCACTGTAGTTTTGCCCGTATGTTGTTGTTCTTTTGGCTTAATTTTTATTAAATAAAATAATGCCAGAGTGAAAAAAGTTATATGTTGTCCGCCTGAGGTTTTATTCGCCTAATACAGTATTGAAACCTGCTATGATATTATCACTTACTCACTCCCCGTCTTTACCGCTTTATCCTGTATTCAGGGTCGCGGGGACCTGGAGCCTATCCCAGGAGGCTTAGGGCACGAGGCGGGATACACCCTGGACAGGGTGCCAATCCATCGCAGGGCGCTATGATATTATAACATTTACATTTACATTTAGGCATTTGGCAGACGCTCTTATCCAGAGCGACTTACATTTTTATCTCATTACACATCTGAGCAGTTGAGGGTTAAGGGCCTTGCTCAAGGGCCCAACAGTGGCAACTTGGTGGTTGTCGGGTTTGAACCTGGGATCTTCCGAACCGTAGTCCAATGCCTTAATCACTGAGCTACCCCTGGCCCTTATAACCACAGCGATTCTAACAGTTACATTTAATGTAACAAATCATTTCTCAAGTTACCTTCTGGCAAAATAGAAATATTGTGATTACTAGAAATAAAAGAATATTTTATTAATAAAGTTTATTCTGATATTTACCCAAAATAATATTTGAGTGTTTTTTGTGCGTATTATAGATAACGAGATAATATAACTTGTTTCGGTAGAATTTGGTTTAGAATTCTGTCCATTTTGTGTCTGTGCTCAGGATTCGAATTTGACGTGGCACACACGAACCCCAGGACTGACGAAGTGTTTTAAGCACACGGTTCTAGTCTGGATCCCCTGTTTCTATCTGTGGGTTTGCAGTCCGTTTTACGTCTTCTATCTCCGTTGCTTCCATCATGGACGCATCTCGCTCTCCAGACTCTGCTGCGCCAAAACGGTGAGAGCGAGGATAACGGTAACATATCACTATAGTAGACTAGATCTGCATATAACATCGTCTGAATATCTACTGTATGTACTGTATGTGTGTGTGTTTAGGCTCTGGGTATGTGCTTGGTGTTATTGGGGATTTTGGAGCTGCTCTATGTGCTGTTTCAGAAGGGACCAGATCACATGGTTTTGCTCCTGAGCTCCATCATTCGCAGCCTCACCATGGTAAGAATCTCTTCACCTTGTTATCTCTCATTTCTTCAGTTATGCAACTTCAATTACAATGCCCTTTTAGACAGATTGCAGTGTAATGCTCAGTGGTAGGTGTGTCGCCCGGGTTCGATTCCCAGCCAGTGCCCAAACCCCCCAGCCACTGGATGCAGTGCCGGTCCCAAGCCCGGATACAATGGAAGGGTTGCGTCAGGAAGGGCATCCGGCGTAAAACCTGTGCCAAGTTGTAGTGCGGACTGGGCATTCTGCTGTGGCAGCCGAAAGACCAACAACACCTGCAATAGCATTAAAAAAAACTGTAGATAAACTCTCATGCCTCCAGAGGTTTGTATAGTGGACACTATGCATGATGGGTGAATCACTCCATGCGCTTCTCTACTTACTTACTACTTACTTCCCTGACACGCCCATCGCTCTAGAACAGGCACAAGCTGGACTTCATCATTATCAGGTCACATGACCTTTTTCCCATTGCTCTAACGTCCAGTCTTTATGCCCCCTAGCAAACTGTCTGATGAGTCTCACTAACAAGTGGTTTTCTTATAGACACACAGCTGTTTAGTTTCAATCCTGTGAGCTCTCATCACATTGCGTGTGTGTGTGTGTGTGCGTGCGTGCATGCATGCGTGTGAGTAAATGCTTTTACTTTCACTATTAAACCTAGCTCTGGCTTTTACTGTTAATTTTTTTTTTACCATGCCACCTCACCGAGTGTTTAAGTGATCGCCATTTATAATTTTTTTTACAACCACATTGGCTTAAAAACCAATAGAAATGTTGTGTTGTCAAATGTCTATTATGTCAGCAGTTTAAGACTGTGAGTTTTCGTATATGTGTGTGTTCAGGTCTTGGCGGTGTATCTCATCCATCTGGAGAGAATAATAGGCTGCCAGTCCTCACTATTTCTTTTTCTCTATTGGATGCTGACGGTGATTTGTTCGATTGTGAACATCCAGACCATCCTGGAAGAGGTCTGTCTGTCTGTCTGTCTGTCTGTCTGTTTGTCTGTCTGTCTGTCTGTCTGTCTGTCTGTCTGTTTGTCTGTCTGTCTGTCTGTTTGTCTGTCTGTCTGTCTGTCTGTCTGTCTGTCTGTCTGTTTGTCTGTCTGTCTGTCTGTCTGTCTGTCTGTCTGTCTGTCTGTCTGTTTGTCTGTCTGTCTGTCTGGATGTTTGTCTGTTTGTCTGTCTGTCTGTCTGTCTGTCTGTCTGTCTGTTTGTCTGTCTGTCTGTCTGTCTGGATGTCTGTCTGTCTGTCTGGATGTTCGTCTGTCTGTCTGTCTGTCTGTTTGTCTGTCTATTTGTCAAATGACATTAAATGAAACTAGTTAAGATTTCAACAGTAATTACGCTTTTATTTTTTTTAAATTAACTTATACAGTTAAGATTTATTACTTAGATTAGATTTATTTATAATCCACTTCAGTATTGTTTGTATTTGGCTCAGTGGGAGCTTTTTGATCCGTTAGTATGACAATACACACAAACAGTTCTAGTTTTATTTTCAGTTTCTTTACATGAATACACAATTTTAAGCAGTGCTAATAATAATTAATAATAATTTTAAACTGAAACTTTAAAATGCTTCAGTTCATAATCCTTCAAGTCTAAAATATTACCATGTCTGATATTTCTTTTAAACAGCAATATGGTGCTAGTTATTGTTTTTTCATTTCCAGTCCTACTGATTTTAGCTAATAAATAATGAATCCTGTTTAAGAGATACTGGACCATATTAATGTGACATATGTTTTATGATATTTGGAATTAAATAACCTCTGCGCTCAGGGTGTATTAGCATATGTTTATGGTCGTATACATTAAAGATATAATTATTCGTCACATTCACTGTAAAGCAGAGTGAAATGATTTTACATCCCAGTGAGGAGGCTGGGGTCAGAGCGAACAGGTTACAGCGCCCCCTGGAGGAGATAGGGTTAAGGGCTGTGCTCAGGGGCCTTGCGATTGACAGAAGCCACGCCTCCTTCACTAGGACTGATAAGTGTAGAGACAGAAGCCACGCCTCCTTCACCAGGACTGATAAGACTTTGGACCCCTGTATCAGGGAAAGAACAGAGGAATGTAAAAGCGGCGTGTCAGTGCAGGTCGTGTAACAATCCGTTCCGACGGATTAAAAGTAATTGTTAGTTTTGATGTTTACGACTTTACTGCCTCACACATTACTAAAGGATGCCGGGAGGCGAGTCTTGAGCTCTACATTATTACTGTGTCATTCATGAAACATTTAACGACATACATAAACATGCTTACACATGCGTAAACACTCACGCACACACACATGCACACATAGTTTCCTAGATAGCGCACAGTAATCTAGGTAACTACAGATCCCCCCCCCCACACACACACACACACACTATCCAGGAGAATTCCTCCTCCAGTACGAATGTATTCTCAAATCGTTGAACCATTCCCATCCCTGTTGAGTGTGTGATGGTCTTCCTAAGGCACTCAGGTGTGTTTAATGTTTCATGTAGACATTACATCATGAGCAGAGCTTTGTCTGGGTTTTTGCAGAGTTCTCCACGATGGCTGCTGTTCTTCTCATGCTTTTCCCTGGAGCTCGTCCAGCTCATCCTCAGCTGTTTCACTGATCGGCGAGCGGACGCTCAGACACCAGGCCGCGTGACGCAGGTTTCACAAACACTTACAGTCCCTCATTTCCGCTTGTCTCAGTAAATATAATGTGGAGGATGCTCAGATACCCAGAACACTTTGATCTTTACCACCTCACTGCTGTTTCCCCAGAAGAACCCGTGTCCGGTGGAAGATGCTTCTTTTCTCTCGAAGACATTCTTCTGGTGGTTCACTGGGTGAGGACGATATACTTCTATATACATGGACACCTTTGGAAACTAATCACTAACACTAGACACATACATCAGCACACTAAACACATGAATGTTGAATCAGGTTATTGTGAGTGTGATTTTATTTATTTATTTATTTATTTATTTATTTATTTTTCCCCAGGCTGGCTGTGAAAGGTTATCGATCACCTTTAAAACCTGAAGATCTCTGGTCTCTCCGGGAAGAGGACACGTCGGAGAAAATCATCAGTGATCTGGAGAGAGAGTTGAACACACAGTGTGCTGAGTTACAGTAAGACCTCGCGCGTTCAGTGACATCATCACGTAGAGAAATACAAAAATGTGCAGGAAACGAATGTAATCCAGGGCGGCGTGATGTAGTGTAGGGGCGTTACTGTTACTGACCTGTAGTTTATTATAACATCAGGTCCTAAAGAGTTCGATTTCTCTCACTCCAAGGCAACTCAGAAACTCAAATTTTGAAATATCTCAACAACTTTATTTGCACAATTGTTATTATTATTATTATTATTATTATTATTATTATTATTCAAATTCAAATTTTATTTTATTCTATTCATTTATTAATTAATTAAAAAATATTATTATTATTCAAATTTTATTTTATTCTATTCATTTGTCAATTAATAATATACCTTTTATTATTATTGTTATTATTATTTAAATTCAAATTTGCATTTGAATAATAATTCAATTGTTGTTATTATTACTATTATTATTATTATTATTTAAATTCAAATTTTATTTTATTCTATTCATTTATTAATTAGTAAAAAAATATGATTATTATTCAAATTTTATTTAATTCTATTCATTTATTAATTAATAATATTTTTTTTATTATTATTGTTATTATTATTCAAATTCAAATTTGCATTTGAATAATAATTCAATTGTTGTTATTATTACTATTATTATTATTTATTTAATTATCAATTATCTTAGTTGTATATTTAATTGATGCATTTTTAAAATAAATAATTCACATAGGTCACGTTGTACACAGAACGATGTCTTTTGGGACACTCATTTATCTGTGCCCTGGTGAGCCGTGCGCTGCCATCTGTTGGCATGTTACAAAACTACAGTAGTCTCAAAACTTTTTGATACCACTTCATATGTTCAGTTTAAATAAACAGTTTATTGCTTTACAGTATTGGATTTTTAATAAACATGAACTCTAATAGCACGTTTTATTATTTTTAAAGGCGTTTTGGCTCTATGGGATTTCTTTGCATGTGCTTGTTTCCTCCTTCACGCCCAGCCAGGAGCGGATCGGGAACCCGTCTCGAACCCTGAGCTGTAGGATCACGGAGCAGACGCAGTTCCTGCAGAAACTGCGCCAGGAGCAGAGCGCCGGGTTCCTCCTGCTGCGCGCGCTGGTCAAAACCTTCGGGTCGTGCTTCCTGTCAGGGACCATCTGTCTGCTCATCCACGACGCCTTCCTGTTCTCCATCCCTCAGCTGCTCAGGTGCAGGAATTTAGAAACTTACGCATTGCATCAGTAGTGTATTAAATCAGAACAGGAATAAAATCATTACATTCGATTAAACGTTACAAGATTAAAGATACAAGATTCAAAAGTAGCCGCGATGTTTCCGTGTGATTTATTCGGAGGCTTTGATCTTAGATCGTGTTTTCTTTTCGTCCCTCAGGCTCCTGCTGGACGTGGTGAGTGATAAGGACGCCCCCGAGTGGAAGGGTTATTTATTCGCCTCCTCCATGTTCCTGCTGTCGTGCCTGCAGTCGCTCTTCAATCACCAGTACATGTACAGCTGCTTCACCGTGGGCATGAGGGTCAAAACCGCCATCATGGGTCTGGTCTACAGGAAGGTAGCGTCTCATCACGTCCAGCGCTGGCGTTACAGACACACTCCGTCTTGTTCTTATTATAAACATGAATATTAAATATTAACACAGTTATATGGAACAGGAGCGTTAAATAATAATTAGTCTCATGTCTTCCCTTCAACTCCCTCTGTTTGTCTCTCTCTATCCCTTTTTGTCTCTCCCCCATCTGGCTCTTCCTTTCTTCGTCTCTCTTTAGGACTGCCTAGCTTTCGTTGTGTCTCCGTCCTCTTCTATTACTTCGCTTTTTCTTTCTCTTTATCTGTTCTTCCCTATTTACGTCCCTCTCTGTCCTTATCGTTTCTTCTGTCTTTCCTTTATTTCTCTCTTTCCTGTCTCTCTTTTATCTGTTTCTTTGTGTCTCTCTCTTTGTCTCACCCCATGTCTTTCTCTCCCTTTCTCTCTGTGTCCTTTTCTGTTACTCCTCCATCTCTTTCTCTCCCTATTCACTTCCCCTCTCTTTTTATACTGTTTGTCTTTGTCTTTTCTTCTGTCTCTCCTCCTCTTCCACACTCTGTAACTGTGTCTCTTGCTGTCTCTCTGTCCTTTCCTGTCCCTCCCCATCTGTCTCTCCCTCTTTTTCTCCATCTCTTTATCCACCTCTCTCTCTCTCTCTCGCTTTTGTTTTCCCTGTCTTTTTCTTTTCTTTTGTGTTTTCTTTATTACTCTTTTTGTCTCTTTCTCTCATTGTCTATCTGTCCCTTTTTGTTCTTTCTTTGTCTCACCCCATGTCTTTTTCTCTCTTCCTTTCTCTCTCTATCTATCCGTCCCTTTTTGTCTCCCTCTGTCTCACCCCATCTCTCTCTGTGTCTCTCAGTCTCTGGCGATCAGCAGCACTGCACGCAGGACATGTACAGTGGGAGACATAGTGAACTTGGTGTCCACCGACATTCAGAAGCTCATGGACTTTGTAGTGTACTTTAACGCAGTTTGGATGGCGCCGGTTGAAATCGGCCTGTGTCTTTTCTTCCTTTGGCAGGTAACAGAACGGAAACTACGGAAAATTATAATCTGATTCATATTCACTGGCGGGTTTATGTCTAGCCGTGCGAGAAATCATCTCAGTGTGTTGATTACAGATATGATATGAACAGATATAATTTAGTGATTGTCACCCCGTAGCTTCTAGGCTCCTCGGCTTTAGCTGGTATCACCACCGTGATCTTTATCTTCCCTCTGAACGGCCTGATCGCCAAAATGCGCAGCAAACTGCAGGTAAGAGATTGTTTTAATCTAAATAAAATAAAGAAAGGTTTTTCTGTACGTTGGTCAGAACTCGCTCTCTCAGTGATCTCTTTACATGTAGGACCAGAGACCAGTCTCAGAAACATTTTCTGTCTGTATGTCTGTGGATTCAATAATCTACTTTATTTACAGAGAGACACACAGACATGTACGTGGGCTTCAACAGAATCTAAAAAAGAAAAACCCAGAAATCACATTGTATAATTTTTGAACAATTTATTTGCGAATTACTGTGTCAAATAAGTATTTGATCACTTGCTTCCTGCATCGCACGGAAGTTTCCCCTGCTTAAGTCAGCCCATGTCCAGGCCCATCTGAAGTTTGCCAGGGACCATCTGGATCCAGAGGAGTTATGGGAGAAAGTCCTGTGGTCTGATGAGACCAAAGTAGAACTTTTTGGTCTTAATGATGAGTATCATCCCAATAATACCATACCTACAGTGAAGCATGGGGCTGGAAGCATCATGCTCTGGGCGTGTTTTTCTGCATAGGGGACAGGACGACTCCACTGTAAGGAGAGGATGAACGGGGCCATGTATTGTGACATATTGGGCAAAAACCTCCTTCTCTCAGTCAGAGCATTAAAGATGGGTCGTGGCTGGGTCTTCCAACATGACAATGACCCAAAGCACACAGCCAGGAAAACCAAGGAGTGGCTCCGTAAGAAGCATACCGTATCAGGGTTCTGGAGTGGCCTAGCTAGTCTCCAGAACCTAAATCCAATAGAAAATCTTTGGAGGGAGCTGAAACGCCGTGTTGCTCAGCGACAGCCCCGAAACCTGACAGATCTGTATGGAGGAGTCGGCCAAAATCCCTCCCTCCTGCAGTGTGTGCAACCCTGGTGGAGAACTACAGGAACCGTTTGACCTCTGTAATTGTAAACAAAGGCTTCTGTACCAAATATGAACATTTTTCGACTCAAGTGATGAAATACTTATTTGACACAGAAATTCACAAATAAACTGTTAAAAAAAATCATACAATGTGATTTTGCAGTAAAGACTTCTTCCGCATGCTTTAATGTGTGTGTGTGTGTGTGTGGTGTGTGCACTCAGGAGGTCCAGATGAAGCACATGGATGGACGTATAAAGCTGATGAACGAGATTCTAAACGGGATAAAGATCCTGAAGCTCTACGTCTGGGAGAAAGCATTCGAGGATCGAGTCCTGAGTTTCAGAGAGAAGGAACTGAAAGCACTGAAAAAATCCCAGATCCTGTATTCCATCTCCATCGCCTCCTTCAACTCCTCCACTTTCCTGGTATTTCCTGTCATTGAAACCTTCTTTCTCAGGCTTGACGTACAACCAGGCCACGCCTTCTTTTTTAAGATGGACACACACGATGGAGTCCACGTCTCCTTAATTAGGGATCACCACCAGTGTTGTTCCACTGTTATGAAATCCTAATTGAACCTGGTGTGTTTGTGTGTGTGTGTGTGTGTGTGTGTGTCTAGATTGCTTTCACCATGTTTGGATGTTACGTGCTTAGCGGTAAGTCTAACTGTCTGGACGCCCAGAAGGTCTTCGTCTCTCTGGCGCTCATTAACATTCTAAAGACGCCGCTGAGTCAACTTCCCTTCTCCATCAGCACCATCATGCAGGCGAGTCATCGAGTCTAACGCCCTCTGGTCCTGCCGACTGTAGTTTAGAATATCATCTCAGTTTAAAATAAAGAGCGTAATAATGTACAGTATGTACTCTATACATGTATAAATCAGAACAATGTTGTTTTCAGGCTCTTGTGTCTCTCAGACGTCTGGGAACGTTTCTGCGTCAGGACGAGCTCAAGGCAGACGCTGTGTTCAGAGCTCCATACACTCCAGGCGAGTGTGAAGTCACCTGTTGTCATTTATGCTGAGCTGGCATTTGGCAGAGTTACGAGGGGTGTTCAAGTCAAACCGGGACTTTCCTTTGCTCAAAGAAAACAGAATATAGTTACAGTATGAGAGTAAAAATCTACTTTATCTCTCTATATAATCCATTGCTACACTAATGCACTTATCCCAGTGTTTCACTAGTGCTTCATTTTCTCTTTACACTGGAGCCATGATCATTCATATCCAAGACGCCGGCCTCCCAGGAACTCCTTTAATAGCCGAACATGTGGAAATGTCTTGGAGTGAGGTCAGGACTGTACGGGGAACGTGGCGATAACTCCCAGCCGAGGTCCTGTAATGTGTGTGAGTGGTGTTGGTGAATGACTGTGTGTAAAGTTCACACACACACACACACACACACACAGATGCCTCTCTTTTATACTGAAGCCCCTAAAATCTGAAGATGAAAAAAAAAACGGACATAGGAGGAGGAAATAGAAATCTAGACCACATGGTTTTTTTTTTTAGCCTTACTTTTTTTCCTTATTTATTTATTTATTTTATTTATTTTGTCCATTTTCATGGATTAGGCGTTCCACTCGCTAAATGTTCACGAGGACGACTGCAGTGTGCTCCGAGTCACCTCGGCCGGGATCCTCATTCATGGACTTACGGCTTCATTCACCATAAATGTCATCACAAGTCCCGGTTTGATTTGAACACCACTGATACTAAGTAGAAATACAGCCACTTGACTGAACAAATCAATTTATGATAAAAATGTTTTTGCACCCAGATGAAGACTAAGTGAGTTATTAATTGATATTATTATATTCTGTATAGAGAAGACTGCCGGAGTGCAGTGTGGCGTCACTCATACGTTACAGGATTTATACATTTTTATCGTTTTCTCTTCCCTCAGACGGCGAGAGCATTGTGATAGAGGACGGCAGTTTCAGCTGGAGCAGAGACGATGCTCCGTGTTTAAAGAGGTGAGTAGCACAGGGTCCAGAATATTAGAAATAAACACTAACTCTAATGCTAACAAGTAAAGAATAAAACTTGTAGGCTTTCAGTTGATGGAGATCAGAGATCAGATCATTCACGTGATCAGATAGAGGGAAAAAAAACAGTGCCTGGGTGTGTTTTATTTCTCTTATAACGCAGCAATTTGTCTACTTTTGTTTTTGTTTTATTTTATTTTGTTCTATTTAAAAGACACTTTAGTGGTTTGTTACAGGCATGTAAATGTAATACATAAATAAATAAATAAATACATAAAGAACATTTGCCATATCAATGTAAAATATTCTATTACAAGAAAAGCTAAAATGTATATTTTTAAATTATTATAAATTATGTAAAAGGAAGTTTTAAAATATGTATTCAGTTTTTTTAAACATATTAATTAATTTATTTAATGTAATAATTTACATAGCAACTATATGTACACATACCACCCCCCCCCCCACACACACACACACACCGGTCACATGAACAGAAACATCTTTAATATTGAATAAACAATTACATTCAAATCTAAATAAATTAAATAAATATTATTTATACAAATTATTATTATTATTATTATTATTATCTAATAATCACAGTGATCTTTATTATTATTATTATTATTATTATTATTATTATCTGATAATCACAGTGATCTTTATTATTATTATTATTATTATTATTATTAATATTATAATTATTATTATCTGATAATCACAGTAATCTTATTTATTATTATTATTATGATTATTATTATTATTATTATTAATATTATTATTATTATTATATCACAGTGAAATTATTATTATTATTATTATTATTATTATTATTATTAATATTATTATTAATAATAATATTATTATTATGTGATAATCACAGTGATCTTATTTATTATTATTATTATTGTTATTATTATTATTATTATTATTATATCACAGTGAAATTATTATTATTAATATTATTATTATTATCTGATCATCACAATGATTTAATTTCTTCTCATTTATTAGAGTGAGTGTGAGAGTGCCTCACGGCTCGTTGGTCGCAGTGGTCGGTCACATCGGCAGCGGAAAATCCTCTCTTCTTTCTGCCGTACTCGGGGAGATGGAGAAAATCAGTGGGAATGTCACAGTGAAGGTATAAACCAAAAATTCCAACGAGGAGTCTGATTGAGTCCACAGTATCTGTAAGCAGGAGGTGTCTGACGCGTTAGTGTGTGTGTGTGGGTCAGGGTTCGGTGGCGTACGTGCCCCAACAGGCGTGGATCCAGAACACCACTCTGAAGGAGAACATCTTGTTCGGGCAGGAGATGAAGCAGAGCTGCTACCAGAGAGTGCTGGCGGCCTGCGCCCTCCTCCAAGACCTGGAGAAACTGCCTGGAGGAGACGACACCGAGATCGGAGAGAAGGTACACTCACCATGACGATGATGATGATGATGATGATGATGATATATCAGTAATGTGAAATTGATTTGATTGGATTTTCTTTGGTGTTCAGGGTCTGAATCTCTCCGGTGGTCAGAGACAGAGAGTGAGTTTAGCGCGAGCTGTTTACAGAAATGCTGATGTTTACCTGCTGGATGACCCGCTGTCGGCCGTCGACTCAAAAGTGGGTCAGCACATCTTCGACAAAGTCATCGGGCCTAAGGGGACACTGAAGAACAAGGTAAGGTCGTGGAGAGTGTGCGCTGAAAGAGCTGAAGGAGGAGCTGAAAGAGATCCCGAGGGCTAAAGGAAAATTAGGAGAAAGGATTAGATC
This sequence comes from Clarias gariepinus, assembly GCF_024256425.1. Lineage (NCBI taxonomy): Eukaryota > Metazoa > Chordata > Actinopteri > Siluriformes > Clariidae > Clarias > Clarias gariepinus. The sequence goes on from NC_071115.1 coordinate 4,527,277, forward strand.
AATAAAGTTTTGTTGTTGTGTTCAGACGCGCGTGCTGGTGACCCACGGGTTCAGCTTCCTGCCCCAGGCCGACCTCATCCTGGTGATGGAGGACGGGCAGATCACGGAGGCGGGCTCGTACAACCAGCTGCTCGAGAGACAGAACTCGTTCGCCGACATCCTGAAAATCTTTTCCAACACCAGGCACAGGGAAAGCTCCTCTAACATTGGTGAGAGATCCTCCGACTCGCTGGTACAGAAATCCAGGAAGCAATGAGTGGAATGAAAGGAGTGAATGATTAATTATGTAATGACATGCGATTGATATGCTAATGAGGTAAACATCCGTTGAGAAAAAGACATCAAAGGCGGTGATTTTCAGAGTTGGAATTTGATGAACTTCCTCCTCCTGTTTAACTTTAGCATTACACACACACACACACACATACACAGCACGTGCGCGCACAAACACACTAACAGAAACACTTATCTGTTGGGATTTATGTTTAGTTTTTCCAAAGGGAAAGGTCAGGTCAATTTGTTTTATTTTTACTTTATATTTTGCATTAATTATTTTAGGACCCTCTTTATTTGGGGGGGGGGGGTGAAATAATCTGAGTTTTCATTATTTCTTGTGGGGGAAATAAGCATGCTTCCGGAACGAATTATGCTTGCAATCCAAGGTTCCACCGTAATGTACACAGGGTTGGGAGACTTTTTAAAGTAACTAATTACGGTACAAAATTACTGTCATTAAAAAGTAACCGGTTACATTACAGCGTTACCTTCTGATAAAAGTAACTAGTTCGAGTACTTATCTCGAGGGGGGGCGTAAATTGTCTGAATAACGGATTACATTTTTAAAAAAGTAACTAAATAACTAAAACGGCGTTAGATTACTCGTTACATCAAAAAATAATCCAAGTCCTCTCACCAAACTCTCAATCCAAGTTACACTGGATGTACAGTAATATGTCTAAGATATACCTAATTATTTGGCAACTCGTGGCTCAATAATTAATTATTATTTGGTTCATTTATAAATTATTGGAAATGACTTACTAACAACATAATACGTACTTTATTATTTATTTTTTTTGCATATTTGTCACTGTCAAACAAATTTATATATTACACTAAAATAACCTGAGTAAATACAAAATGCAGCTTTGAAACGATGACTTCACTTATTAAGCGGGAAAAGCTGTCCAAGCCTGCCTAGCCTGGCAATAAGTCCGGGGCATTGTTTTTTTTTTTCACAGCACTGTAAAGTACATCAGAATGTATTTCATATTCCAATAGAATATAAAGAATTATGAATTGTACAGTATGTATTATTAGATACTGTAGATAGATAGATAGATTGTCTTTTAGAGCTCTTCACCAAAGCCGGGTTCTCTCGTTCTCCTTCAGGTCGGAAGAAATCAGTGTCGCGTCGGAGCATGACGGATTTCCCTATAGACCTCTCACAGGAGCAGCTCATCAGGTGACACGCCGCCGTGCTGGTTATTTATCTATATTTACATCATAACTGATCTGTAATTGATTCAGTAACTACAGTGAAAATGACAGGAAAGGTGATCTTAGGAGATGATAAAAGAAGAGATAATAAACGGACAGAACGCAGCATAAAAGAAATCAGGAACGTCTGGAATGAAATTTTTCTGTAAACATGTAAAGGAGTTCCTGGGAGGCCAGTGTTTCAGACATAAATCAGACAGGCAGTCCGATCCCGCTCTGCGATCAGTGCATTAGTGTAGCAGGTGATTACTGTATATAGAGAAATAAAGGGAGGTTTTATATTATATAACTCTAATAACCGTGTTTTGTTAATCTGCATAATGAAATGTCCCGGTTTGACTCGAACGGCCCTTAGTCATTATTTGAGGTTTTCTGTGTTCCTGCAGTCGAGATGTGAGCAGTGTCGGGATTCAGACAATGGAGACTTTATCAGACTTAGAACAGGAACAGGATACGGAGGAGCTGGGAACATTACGTGAGGCTGATACAGCGCTTACTGGGAGGGTGAGACACACACACACACACACACACACACACACACACACAATATTTTACACCCACAGGTTTGTTCATAACATAAGCAATGGAAAATACATCTAAATACATTGACTGTCCACTTTATTACGCTTCCTGACATCAGTCTGTTCCCACTGTACCTCCAGGTGAAGCTGGATATTTACAAGGTGTACTTCAGGACCATCGGGCTGGCCTTCATCCTCCCCATCATCTTCCTCTACGCCTTTCAGCAGGCCGCGTCCCTCGGGTATTACTACTGGCTGCAGGATTGGGCCAACGATTCTGTCCAGGGTTGGGCCAACGATTCTGTCCAGGGTTGGGCCAACGATTCTGTCCAGGGTCGGGCCAACGATTCTGTCCAGGGTTGGGCCAACGATTCTGTCCAGGGTTGGGCCAACGATTCTGTCCAGGGTCGGGCCAACGATTCTGTCCAGGGTTGGGCCAACGATTCTGTCCAGGGTCGGGCCAACGATTCTGTCCAGGGTTGGGCCAACGATTCTGTCCAGGGTTGGGCCAACGATTCTGTCCAGGGTCGGGCCAACGATTCTGTCCAGGGTTGGGCCAACGATTCTGTCCAGGGTCGGGCCAACGATTCTGTCCAGGGTTGGGCCAACGATTCCAACGATTCTATTTACTGCACGAAGAACCAAACAGATGTGAGGCTGGCCGTGTTCGCGGCTCTCGGCTTCGCTCAAGGTGTGTACTGTATGACGAATTCTGGCAGAACACTTAAGACATGATGATAATGAAGTTATGGTTAATTACAGATTCTGCTGTTGCACCTGTACAACTGATACAATCATCCAAAACACGATATCGGAGCTTAAAAGTGTCTTGGGTGATAAAGTGCATTTTCAGACAGGATTATATAACACGTTTTTCATAATACTTAACATCTACTGATATATATTTTTTTAATATACATACACATTTATATTTTTATCAGATAAAAAGTATCAGATTTGTTGAATACAGTTTCATGGCCTTTTATGTCCGTGGTGTCCGTTACTTTTTCGAATTCGAATCTTTCAATCTTAACTGTCACTGAGATGAAACTTGGCTAATTTAGATTTCACATGAAAAGACATTCTAATACATGAATCAGTTCAGATGTTGCAACATAAATGTGACATGGTTACGGACACTACAGATTTTTCGCTTTTTAACCTTTTTAACAAAAACCGATTTAAGCAACAAGCATTTACAGGTCATATGCCTACAGAATTCCACCAATTTTCATATCAATACGAATATGAATAATTAGCATTTTAAATGATTACATTTTTGTGGCACATGTAAAATCATCTCTCCAATACGACTGAAGTTAGCTCCTTGGAATTTTTAGGGAAGCAAGATCGATCACTTCCATGTTGCATAAACTTCAGAAGTAGCTTCTTTGACTACATACACTTTCTGTATTATATGTACAACATAAAAAAATATGTATCCACACACACCCAGGCAAATGTATCTGTTTCTATTCGAGGGATCGCCATCTTCGCCACTACGGTTGCCATCTCGTTAGGAGGCATCATCGCTTCTCACCATCTTCACCTCGACCTCCTGCACAACGTCCTGCGCTCGCCGGTGTCGTTCTTCCAGAGCACACCCAGCGGAAACCTGCTCAACCGCTTCTCCAAGGAGGTCGACGCCATCGACTGCATGATCCCCGACGCCTTGAAGATCATGCTGGGGTACGTCTTCAAACTGCTGGAGGTCTGCATCATCGTCCTCGTGGCCACACCCTATACCGGCGTCGTCATTCTCCCTCTCGCTCTGCTCTACATCTTCATCCAGGTTTGGGCTTCATGTCGCGTGATCACTAGTATAAACAAGTTCCTGTTCTCACTTACACCGCAGTAGCTATAATGTATGGAAGGGTTTGTGTGTGTATTTTAATTACTTTATAATTAACATGTCATGTTGTTCCTTTCAGAGCTTCTACGTGGCGACGTCCTGCCAGCTTCGCCGCCTGGAGTCGGTGAGCCGCTCTCCCATCTACACACACTTTAACGAGACGATGCAGGGAGCGAGCGTGATCAGGGCGTTTGCGGAACAGTCGAGGTTTATCCTGCAGGCCAACAGCAAAGTGGACCATAACCAAACCTCATACTTCCCCAGATTCGTCGCCACCAGGTCAGAGCTTTCACATCCTCATCGTCATCACACGAAAAACAACAGAGAATACAAAAGGTTGATACTCTAGATGATTCACCACAAGTTCTCAATGTGATTATGGTCTGAGGACAGGTTTCCTAGCCACGGATGCGAAGTTTCCGTGTTTTGTTCCCCGAGCCACTTATCACTTTATCACAGTTATCACTTTTGCCTTATCGTACTTAACGAGCTCCATCAGTCTGGGAATAGAGCTCCATTGTGCTTTTTTCATCACCCAACTGTTGCTCTCGCAGGATGTTTCTGTACCGCTCTTTATTCAAGGCTTTGCTCTTAGACAAAATTATGAGTGAGCAGGGTTCCCTGGCTGGGCGGCGACCTCACGCATGGATGGTTGGACCGGTGCTGGCGCTTGACGAAAAGATCTAAAAACGCAGAACCTTTGTGAAAATGAACATTTGTGTCATTCTCAAAACTTTTGGCCCCTTAATGAGGCCGACACCCGGGACCGGAAATCCGACTCACATTAGCGTGTTCTGGTCTGTCTAGATGGCTTGCTGTCAATCTTGAGTTTCTGGGGAACCTCTTGGTCCTGGTGGCTGCGATCCTGTCCGTGACGAGGAGGGAGTATCTGAGTCCCGCAATGGTCGGCTTGGCCGTGTCACACTCTCTGCAGGTACGCGCGTGATTACTGCACCGCACATCCACAACCTGCGTCTCCTTCTCGAATTAGGAATGTCACTATTTATCTATCCGGTGTGGATGAAACATCTAAACGATGTGACATTACAGTCATTGACTCATGCATAATCTGAATTAAATTGTAGTACTGATTGTTTTCCTGCAGGTGACGGGCATTCTGAGCTGGATCGTACGCTCCTGGACAGACGTTGAGAACAGCATCGTGTCGGTAGAGAGAGTGAGAGAGTACACAGACGCGCCGAAAGAGGTGAAGGCCCAATATCCAGTGTCAGTCCGAACCGGTTCAGTGCTTTAAATACCTGTGTCTGTATGTGGATACTGTGTGAAAGCCCTAAAAAAACAAGTTTTTCTATCAAATGTGACACAAAAAGGTGAAGATTTTTAACAATGGGATCATTTTAGTGACATCTGGTGGTCAAAAAAGGAAGTGCAGACCCTGTAGTTTTGGGGTTCCAGATAACAAATCTGTCCTTTTTTTTTTTTTTTTATGTATTATGATTGTTTAGGGCCCAAGCACTATAGGGTGCACAGGACCCTCTTGTTTTCCTAAGAATTAATATTTTATTTTCTTTCCTTTTGGACTTTTTGGGGGTCTTAACATCCTCAAAAACTCATGAAAATTGGCCGACATGTTGGAATCTTCTGCCATTAGGATGCCTGAGAGTCTGGTCCATGGCCGTAGCATGGGGCCCTCAGGGGCCCTCGCAATAGATTTTGCTGCATAGCTCGTACACACTTGCACGTATGCACACGAAACTTTCACACTTCATGTCCGGGTTATTTTGTGTTGTTCGCAAAAATACACCCGATGGATTTTGATATACTCCTCCTAGGGAATTTGTACGATCGCCAACAAACCGGGCCGTTGTGATCTAAAGACATCGAGGACGCAAAATTGCGGAGGGATTTTTGATATCTTAAACGGGTCAGCCATAATAATGTCTTAAACTTATGCTGAAAAATGACTTTGTGTGGCCTTATATTGAGTGACATCATATTGTGACGCCCCTTTTTCAGCATCTGCGGCCTATTGTACACATCACAAATGCTAACACTCTCACACCCACACACACGCATGCACACACACCCATACTGTACACACACATCACACACTCACATTACAGATGTTAACACTCTTACACTCACACACACACATGCACAAACACACTCATTAAATCTGCTTCTAAAAGGGAGTGGTTCTCTCACAGGCGGATCCGTCCATGGAGAACCTACGTCTGCCCTTAGAGTGGCCCCAAACAGGCACCATCAAGTTCCTCCAGTACGGCCTCCAGTACAGAAAAGATCTCGACTGGGCTCTGAAGGAGATCACGCTCAGCATCCAGGAGAAAGAGAAGGTAACCATTACATTGAGCATCTTAAACAAACAGGATAGAAGAAGGATGAACAGTGACGTCACACCACTCTCGTCTGTCTCTCAGATTGGGATCGTGGGTCGGACCGGCGCGGGAAAGTCGTCTCTGGCATTAGGAATATTCCGGATCATCGAGGCGACGAAGGGGAAGATCTACATAGACGGAGTGAACATCGCTGAGATCGGACTGCACGACCTCCGGTCTCGCATCACCATCATCCCACAGGTGGGAGCTCCACACACACACACACACACACACACAAACCTTTAGTGTTTCGCAGTAATGTATCATACGAATCACTCCTCATCTTTGCGTGTGTGTGTGTGTGTGTGCGCTGATCAGGACCCGGTTCTGTTCTCCGGATCTCTGCGCATGAACCTGGACCCGTTAAATTTTTACTCTGATGACGAGGTGTGGAAAGCTCTGGAACTCGCTCATCTCAAGAGCTTCGTGTCGGGTCTTCAGGACAAACTGAACCACGAGTGTTCCGAGGGAGGAGAGAACCTCAGGTACTCCGAGTCGCTCACTCAGGGCTCTCATCGTCAGGGTTACTGAGGATTTTAAACTTTATTCTCTGTGTGTGTGTGTGTGTGTGTGTGTGTGTGTGTGTGTGTGTGTGTGTGTGTGTGTGTGTGTGAAACAGTCTGGGACAGAGGCAGCTGGTGTGTTTGGCGCGGGCGCTCCTCAGGAAGACGAAGATTCTGGTTCTGGATGAAGCCACAGCAGCTGTAGACGTGGAGACGGACGAACTGATCCAGTCCACCATCCGCACACAGTTTGAGGAGTGTACAGTGCTGACCATCGCTCACAGACTCAACACTATTATGGATTATACACGGTACACACACACACACACACACACCATCATTATAAACTATACACGGCATACACACACACACACACGTGTCAGTATCTGGTTAAACACTCGGTGGTGTTCCTCACACACAGGGTGCTGGTGATGGACCGCGGTTCCATCACAGAGACCGACTCTCCCTCTAACCTGCTCTCACGCAGAGGACTCTTCTACAGCATGTGTCAGGAGGCGGGGCTAGTGTGACATCATCACCCTTCTCCTCCCGAGTGTAGGGTGTGGCTCAGGCGAGGCCGAGAGCGATGATCAGCACCTGAAGGAAGAAGATCTGCAGGACAGAACCTTCTGGAACTTTTTTTTTTTTTTTTGCATGTTTACGTGATGAAGGTTGTGATAAACAGTGTTACTCAGAGAACTCTCTCTCTCTCTCCCTCTCCCCCCCCCCCCTCCCCCCCTCTCTCCCCCTCTCTCTCTCCCTCTCTCTCCCTCTCTCTTCCACTCCCTCTCTCTCCCTCTCTCTTCCTCTCCCTCTCTCTCCCTCCCCCTCTCCCTCCCTCTCTCTCCCTCCCTCTCTCTCTCCCTCTCTCCCTCCCTCTCTCTCCCTCCCCCTCTCTCCTCCTCTGAAAGTTCATTTCTAATCTTACACATTGTGCTGTAAAACCTCTGCAACCTAAAGTTTATCTTTAACTTCTGGAACAAATCCATAAAACCTGCAGAGATTTATTCATAAATGTTAAAAAGCATCTGTAGCAGCGGTGTGTTTATAATCCAGTGATGTAGACGACGTCAGTGTTGAGTGTTTTGTACTGTATTACATTTGTATCATAATTTTTTTGTGTATTTATAAAAAAGAATTACAATTTCGGGTTCGCTTATCTGTACAGTGAATAAATAAAAAGAAAAAAAAAGATTTTATTTGAGCCTCAGCTTCAAAAATACTTTATCTTAGCTCAAATCAAATCAGCTCACTTCACACACACACACACACACACCACAGCTCTGTTTAAATCTCAGTGGTGTTGAGTAAGTTCCTCATTTCCACAGCTTTAAATCACAGCTTTATATTAACACACTCGTTCTGAGATCTAATTTAGAGTTTCTATATTAACGATTTGTACAAATTAATTAAAATACAACCTGAAAGTTGGGGCATTTTTTTTTATTTTAATTAAATGAAAACTAAAAGACTTTCACATCACATGAGCCAATATTTTATTCACAATAGAATCCTTTGTTGGATGCCCGTGGTCTTCGGGCCCTCAGACGACACTGCATCACTCATGGGCATGATCGTGGCACTGACGTTACTAAATGGGCCCAGGAATACTTCCAGAAACCACTGTCGGTAAACAAAATCCGCCGGGCCATCTGCAGATGCCAACTAAAACTCTATCATGCAAAAAGGAAGTCATATGTGAACATGATCAAGAAGCACCATCGTTTCCATTGGGTCGAGGCTCATTTAAAATGGACCGTTTCAAAGTGGAAAAGTGTTCTATGGTTAGGCGAGTCCAAATGTGACATTCTTGTCGGTAATCACACACACTGCGTCCTCCGGGCTAAAGAGGAGGAAGACAGGTACATTTTGACTTGAAAAATGAGCAAGTCTTGGTTTGCGAGTACCGTGTAACATGTATCACGCATGAGCTTCTTGTTTTGATGCCGAGCGTCACGTGATCCAAACCAATGGTTTTCTCTCTCTTGCGCGGCAGAATTCTGGCTAATCGTCTCCCCTGCTCGGTCTTAGTGCGCGTCTCTCACTGATATAATCGACTTCCGTGTGTGCGCGTGTGATGGATCAGATTTTATGTTTAGTGTTTAATTTGATGAGTTTTAATTGTTTATTAAGTACAAATAATTAATCAATTAATCCTAATGACTTTGTTAATGGTTTACAGCCCCATCTACTGGCAAGTTTAGCGTTACTTTAAACCTAAATTTCAGGTGTTCATGTGATTCAGAAAAAATAGAAAGTGCTTCATGCCGGCAACGATAACTATGGCTCTCTTAATCTCCGTGCATCTCTCTAATCTTTAACATTGCAACAGCATCGCTTTTTCACTCCATACACAAGACCATTAAACCTGTAAAAAATCAAACTTCTGTTTTTTTGTGTGAGGAAGGGGAGTTTATCTGACTGTCAATATGAACACCAAAGATTTGTTGAGAACAGTACAGTGAAAAAGCGGCTGCAAGTAAGTCTACAATAGCAGTCAGGAAAATTCAAGTAAACTGAAAAAGGGTATTTTGTGCAATGGAGTCAACACACTCACTCAAGACTAGACACACAAGACTAGATTCTATTTGTCCTGTTCAAAATCTGGCAGCTCCATCACAAGTGCTGCAGCTACTATAGCCAGAGCAAAAGCTGAGGCAGCTAAGGCACATTTGAAGTTTGCAGATAAGGAAGGTAAAATAATGGTGGAGAAAGCCAAACTGAGGGCAAAAATGTCATAAAGTGGTGTTAGAGAGAGAAACGGCTCTAGTACTTGGCCGAAAAGGCGGTAGAAGCAGCTATTGACATCAGTGGCCCCAGCCAACATGAGCCTCAACTGGAAATTGGTCCTGCAGACGTTATGCAGTGAACAAGTGAATATGTGGAACAGATGAGTCTATCCAGAATCTAGAATAACCATCAAAATCTCAAGAAGCTGCTTCCTTACCACAGCAGGGCAGGGAGGAGGTTTCCATACCACCAACAGAAGTGGACGCTCATTGCACTCAGGTTTGCAAAGGTGACCTTAGTAATAAGTCATGGTGAAAAATCAGTTTGGCAAAAGTCTATCCCAGGGGTCAACCTGAGAAAGCAATGAAAGTCTATGTGATCCTTGATGAGCAGAGCAATAAGTCATTGGTTCGCTCCAAGTTCTTTGCATTCAAAGAAAATGCAACTTGAGACGTGGTCTAAAGCAAAACCCAGAGAAGAAACAACACTTTTTTACATTTATGGGCCAAATCTTTTGTAACAATCATGCTGAAGGAGCTCCCCCTCTGGAGGAAAGAGAAGAGTGCTGGTATTTGCCCCTCAAAAACCCAGGAAGAGTGGTTTTTGATTCCAGCGCTCGCCATGAGGTTGTCTCACTAAAAGTTCTTTTATCAGGCCCAGACATGAACAACACCCATATGGGGTGCTTATGCGATTTCGCAAGGAAGCAGTGGCAATAATAGCTAACATTGAACAAATGTTCTACTGTTTCTTAGTAAAGGAGGATGACCACAATTTCTTAAGGTTCCTTAATAATGATCCATCTGAAGACATAATTGTGTACCACATGCGAGTTCATGTATTTGGCAACAGTCTCTCCCCTGCTGTTGCCATTTAATGTCTTCGACAATCTGTCTAAAATGGGAACCCGAATTTTGTGAACCGTGACTTTTATGTCGATGATGGATTGAAGTCTCTTTCTACAGCAAAGGAAGCAGTAGACAAGCTCAAAAACACGTCTCAATCTTCTCATCTTCAAGACACCAGTTGGCTTTGTGGACCAAAGTTTCTATTGAACAACTCTGACATTGAACAACATGAAGAGAACACATATGAGCTTGTAAGTCCTCCTTCAGATGCAGACGTACGTCCTGAGGTCTCCACATTGAATACTACATTGATAAGTAAAAGTCTTGGAGCACAACGCTTCTCTAAGTTCTCCACTTGGAAGTCCAGCACGCGAGCCATTGCACGTCTTGTTCACATATTTCGACAGTTCTATAAAGGTTCTACTATGCAAACATCAATTTGCAAGGGTTTGCATTACTGCCCTAATGCTTTAACAGTGGAAGAACTCTCAAGTAGTAACACAAGTATAATGACGCAACCTGATCAAAGTGCTGTGATGAGGCCTAAATCCTGACTGATACAGTTCGTTTATGCTATTTCTATGTAGATGTAAACATACTGTAGCTGCTGTGATACTATCTTTTCCAGAATCTTAGAGATAAAGGGAAGGTTTGATATCGGCCTGCAATTGGAAAGCCGAGAGGGGGTCAAGGTCAGTTCCCTCTCTTCAAGGGTAGTAAAGTATTCTAGGTTCTGATATGGTGTGGTTAGCTTATCATCTGTATAACTTAAATTGTCTGGTTTTAAAGCCTGAATTTTTTGCCTAATATTTATGATTTTGTTATTGAAAAGTTTATGAAATCCTCATTACTGTATGATGATGCTGTGGAAATTTCTGCAGTGGTCTTGTTTTTAGCTACAGTATTAAATAAAAATCGAGTTATTTTTGTTAGCTTCTATAAAAGGTGGAGAGATACAATAATCTAGCAGCACTGAGAGCTTTTTTATAGTTCAGGATGCTCTTCTTCCATGCTATTTGGAATACTAACAATTTAGTTTGACGCTATTTGTGTTTTAATTTTCGAGCGGTTTGTTTTAAAGGTAATCTGTGGAGTCAGACCGCGATTCAATCAAAGTTGATAACTGGAAGATTATTGATGAAGCTCTGCATGGTATTTGATGTGAATGTACGTTTAAACCGGTAGCATGGTGCTGTGCGTAAATTATTACTATGACACACTTTATTTGAGACAAGACAGCGACCTGAGATAACTTGGGTTATAACTGAGACTGTGGAATTATACTTAATCCAAAGGATAATATTAAATCTAAAGGGTGACCTGATTTATGAGTGGGTCCTACTACACACTGATTCACTCCTACCGAGTCCAGTATGGACATAAATGCTGTTCTCAGTGGGAGTGGAACAAATAATTAGAGTTTCTATTATTTCTTATGGGGAAATGTGCTTTGATTTACAAGTGTTTTGAAATACAAGTCTGCTTCCAGAATGAATTATGCTCGTAATCCAAAGTTCCACTGTACAGGTTTTAGTCAACATTTTTTTTTTTTTCAGGTAAAGCCTTGTGTATTTCAGCAGGACAATGTAAAATTACACACTACAGAATTTATAACAGCCTGGCTTCATAGTAGAAGAGTGCGGGTGCTGAAATGTCCTGCCTGAAGTCCAGATCTTTCACCTGTAGAGAACATCTGGTGCACCATTAAACAAAATAAATACCTCAAAGACTAGCACAAACTCTGCACCAGCTGGAAACCTGTATCAGAAAAGTCTGGAACTAAATTTCAACACCAAAACTCCAGAAACTCATAACCTCAATGACCCAGCCTCTTCAAACTGTTTTGAGAAGAAGAGGAGATGCTACACCAATGGTAAACACGCCCACGTCCCGACTTTGAGACCTGTAGCAGGCATCATTTTCTATCGCAATAGGTGTTGTATCCTAAATAAGATATTGGCTCATGGACAAACGAAAGTCTTCTAGTTTTCAATATATTAAAAAAATAATAATTCCAACTGTCCAGAATTTACCAACAACATTAGCACTCCCTTGGAAATGCAGCTTTAAAACTTACTGAAGGAGTCTCCAGTTTTAGGATCAGCTTCACCCTGTAAAGTCATCACACATCTCCAGTCACTGATTACTTTCCAATAACAGCACCTTCCACAGCAAATGATTCGTTCCCTACGTGTATAAATCAGCTTAAACATTCCATGCTCATATAATTAATTTCAACACCCTTTTATTCTTCAACATGGCAAAAGTTCTCTGCTCATCTCCAACATTTACAAAAGGCACGGAAATGATTACAAAATAACTTATTTTATTAAACTCAACATTTTTGTTTCATGAAAGTAACCACTTCAAAACTACATATATATATGCATGTATATTACAAATAATAAACATACACGTACACAAATGAACAAACAAATATAAATACGTAACAAACCCATGGTGTGCCTGAAATGCGGAAAAAAAACCGAAATCCAGTCTGATCATAAAAGGATGCATTTGGTAACTTCTGCAATCACACGCGCATTTAAAACAAACAAAACACACAGCAGGTAGAAAGATACTCAAAAGATCAACCTGCTATGGATATACATATTTACAAAAATTCTTCACTATTAGAAGGAAAATAAATCTTTAGTCGTGTATATAAGAAGCAGCAGCATTTGATAAACTTGGCATTTTAAAAAAAAAAAAAAAAAAAAAAAAACAGGAGCAGAAACTCTTAAATACGGCAACTAAACAGTTAATAGGTTAACATGGACACGACGTAATAAACTCTTTATTAACGCTGAGGAGACGTGGTGGTTATTAATACGTCTCAAACTCTAGCGACACTTTAATAAACTAAACGGCTACAAATAATTTACTACAGCGGAACTCCGGCATTGGAGGTTTCATCCGTTTCAGAGGCAAACGTTTGTACTGTGAAACATTTTCCTATATGAAATAATGTAAATGCAGGCAATTTTTTTGCAAAATATTAATTCCTAAGACGCAAGTTGAGTTGATAAATGAGGAAACTCGTATGCCGGGGCATCCGCTGTATTGCATGATAAAAACATCCAAATTAGAAATCACATGCGACTACAAAAAGACATGGACACGGGAAATTAGAAAATTATTAACATTAGACGCGACTTTAAAGCTAGGATTATGAAAAAGTTCTTTTGGAGACGGTGTAGCGGCGATCATTAATGAGACAACAGTGTACGAGATACCTTATTTATTTATGCTTTAATTATTTCGTTGAATCTATGCTGCTGCGTTATTCAATTCGGACTGGTCAGGTGGTGTTGATTCGTTTTCCTTGAATTGGCGTTGCCATGGTAACAGCTTATTACCGTACAGGGGCTTAACAAACGTGTATCGCGTAATGGTTTCTGTTAGATTGATTACTTATGTTTATGGAAGGAGTCTCCAGTGTCAGCATTTACAACAACTAAAATTTTTTGCTTCTTGGTTCTGACTTTATTTGTCTTATAAACATAAAATAAGGAGTGTTAAGCATGTTTACGCCAATATCGCAACTTATTCTAGAGTAAACGTGACTGAAACCAGATAAAACGAATCCAAACACATTATAATGAAATCTGTTACCCTGTGATAAACAACGAAGTCATTACGTAACGATATAAAGGATTTACATTCGTCTCCAGCTGTTTATATCTCTACTTGCATAATATAAGCACCTTTGCTTTTCTCCCCTTACAGCGCGTACAGACAGCGTACTGATGCTATGTAACAGTGCTGGTGTGTCATGTGACCTGAGTCTTTTTTTTTTTATATATATATATATATATATATATATATATATATATATATATATATATATATATATATATATATATATATATATACCCAAAAAAAGAAATTATAATCCATGTGTCATATCAAAGATGGAAAGTTCAAATAGACGATTATTATTATTATTACTACTATTACTACTACTATAAACCAGACCCAGCGGTTTAAAAATGCTGTACTAACGGCATCATCTACTGAGATTAAACATTACAGAAACCTTGGCGGAGGTGAAAAATGTCATACAGAAGGGAAACGAAACTGTGCGCAAACTGCAGTTCTTTAATATTTTACGAGCGGAAAAGCAGAGCAGTCTATCTCCGGTGGGCGTGGCTTAAACGCTCACAAACATTATATATATTTTTTTAAACAATTGAAAATCTATTTAACTTTTTTTTTCGTTCATGAAACAATTTGTTTGAGGAAACAGATTATTTAAATTCAGCTTGTGAAAACTAAACACAACAGACAGTCGCTACCTTCATGTCTTTTCTATTTTCTCCAAGATGGCAGATTGTTTTGTTAATGAAGTTAGAAGACTCTGTCGGTTATATTAACTTTTTGTTGTGTAAATCTTTGGCCTGCTTAGGCTGCTTTAAGTGTCTTCATGAGGGAGGTATTCAGGGACTTAATTCTACACAAGAGTCGACTTTGCTTTGCTCCAAAGCCTGATCAGACTGTAATAAACGCCTTAACATCTGGCTTAAAGACAGACAGATATACAGACAGACAAAAATAAAAATAATAATTCTACACACTCAGAAATGCCGCTTTAAACTGAACTCTTTTTCTTTCTTCTGCTTTAAAAATAAAACCCGACCAAATATATTCCTTTTTTTTTGGTTGAGAAACTCGAGTCTTTCTCCAAACCCACAGCGATGAGCTCCAGTAACAGCTCGTCCAGCAGCAGGGGAAAGAAAGTGCCTTTGGAGGTTTAGCATCTCCACAGACTCCGCCCACTTCAGTGTTCTAGAATGGACAGTTCCTTCTGGCATGAGAGCGGTGTTCTAGAACGTAGGGTGGGGTCTGAACTGTCGGGTCGTGTTCTAGAATGAAGAATGGGTTCCGGAGTGACGCCGTGTTCTAGAGTGAGGAGTGGATACCGGAGTGGCGGCCATGTTCGAGAATGGAGATTGGGTTCTGGAGTGATGACTGTGAATGATCAAATGGTTGTTTGGGAGGGACGGCCATGTTCTAAATGATGAGTGGGTTCCGGAGAGATGGGGATGTTCTAGTACGGAGATTGGATTCCAGAGTGGCGGCCGTGTTCTAAGATGAAAATTGGGTTCTAGAGTGCTGGCCGTGTTCTAGAACGGACGGTTAATCACAGAGTGACTGTGCCAGAAAGACTGTCTCTTGTTTTTTTTTTTCCTGCCATAATCAGACCAAACCCGAGTCCTTGGCCATCCTGTAGAAGATCCCTCTCTTCGCTATGAGACTGGACGGAGAATCGAACTCCACCATCTGTCCTTTATCTAGAACCAACACCCTGTAAACACACACACACAAACTGTGAGCTTTCATTCTGTGTGTGTACTGTGTATAGTCCATGATGATGGTGTGTGTGTGTGTGTGTGTGTGTGTGTGTGTGTGTGTGTGTGTGTGTGTGTGTGTGTGTGTGTGTACCGTGTATAATCCATAATAGTGTTGAGTCTGTGAGCGATGGTCAGCACTGTACACTCCTCAAACTGTGTGCGGATGGTGGACTGGATCAGTTCGTCCGTCTCCACGTCTACAGCTGCTGTGGCTTCATCCAGAACCAGAATCTTCGTTTTCCTGAGGAGCGCCCGCGCCAAACACACCAGCTGCCTCTGTCCCAGACTGTTTTACACACACACACACACACACACACAGAATAAAGTTTAAAATCCTCAGTAACCCTGACGATGAGAGCCCTGAGTGAGCGACTCGGAGTACCTGAGGTTCTCTCCTCCCTCGGAACACTCGTGGTTCAGTTTGTCCTGAAGACCCGACACGAAGCTCTTGAGATGAGCGAGTTCCAGAGCTTTCCACACCTCGTCATCAGAGTAACCATCGAACGGGTCCAGGTTCATGCGCAGAGATCCGGAGAACAGAACCGGGTCCTGATCAGCACACACACACACACACACACACACACACACGCAAATACTTGAACAAAAAACAAATAAATTGATGTTTTATTCTGTATAAAGAGAGTGTGTGTATATCATACAGAATACACACACACACACCTGAGGGATGATGGTGATGCGAGAGCGCAGCTCGTGAAGCCCGAGCTCGGCGATGTTCAGTCCGTCGACGCAGATGTCTCCCTGCGCCGCCTCGATGATCCGGAACAGTCCCAGGGTGAGAGACGACTTTCCCGCTCCGGTCCGACCCACGATCCCCACCTGAGGGTTAAAACCAATTTATTAACGCGGCACCGCTCCGGTTCCTAACCAGCATCAGGGGTTAAATGGTGAAACCCCATTGTTTGGGGGGCGGGGCTGACCTTCTCTCCTCCCTCGATGGTCACATTTATGTCATGGATGGCCAGTTCCAGGTCCTGTCGGTACCTCAGGCCGAAGTCCCGGATCTCCACGTGGCCGACGGTGGGCCATCCGGCAGGAGTGAGGCTCTTCTCCAGTTTCCACTGCGCCTGGGGGGGGGGGGGGGGGGGACAGATAAATAACAATAATATTAATAATCATCATACTATAGTAATGTAGCTCGTCCATAGGCTTGTTTCTCACACACACACAAAGCTGTACTCGCCTCTTTCTCGGTTTCTTCGTACTCCTTCACTTTCTCCACAGCTACGATGTTCGTCTCTATCTCCGAAGACATCCTCACCAACCAGTTAAGAGACGCAGTGACCTGTGCACAGGAAGGACAACGGGACTCAGGAGACCATTAGGAGACGCAAAGTTCAACAAGTCTGAATGTTATACTGTAATAAAACCATGGATGTGAACGAATATAATAAATAAATAAAATACAGTGTGAAACTGTAGTACTTTGTTCATTAGACGGGGCGTCTCACAAGTAGTGCCAGCCTGTGGGGTTGTGAGTCACAACCTTTTCGGTCATGCAACTTCCTAATAAGTGACGAACATCAGTAAATAGTGAGAGCGGATCTAAAATAGGATGTTTTGACTTCCCATCAAAAATGAGCAATTTGAAGTGATGCCATTGAATCTATGTGCACGGATACTATGATCATTACGGCACTCCGGTTCCCCCAGGATATCGCAGGCAGGGTTATGCAAAAAAATGTGGCACTCTGTGTTTATTTCAAATCTTATGCTTTTAAATTATACTGTTGCTTTGTATTTATTTTTGTTTTGTTTAACAATTTATGTATTGGTTCATACAGAGATATTCTTTTTATTCAGTATGGTGTGTATTTCTTTTTTTTTTTTTACTCATCAGTTATTGTACACGTGTGTGTGTGTGTGTGTGTGTGTGTGTGTGTGTGTGTGTGTGACCTGCAAAGCGTAGGAGATGGAAAGTCCCATGAGGCCTGGACTCAGGCTGTCTCTGGCCATCACAGCAAAGAGTGCAGCAAACGTCACGATGCAGTTCCCCACGAACTCCAGCCTCACTGCTAACCACCTGCACACACACACACAATTACTAATCTGACTCACACACACCACCTTCTACATGCTTATACATTTACCAAAAGAGTTCCAATCTTACTAAAACCAACTCGTACAATTTCTGGCCTAAAGTTTGTGCACCCCTGACCAACACACCCACATGTGATTCCTTCTGTAAATTGTTGGAGGCACAGAATCATACAGAATGTCTTTGTACGGTTTGTAAGTTACGGTTTCCATTCACTGGGACCAGACCAACAAAGGTCCAGACCCGTCGTATATCCAGAAGACATTGTGTGTTGGAGGAGAACTCGATGACGTCAGGGTGTCTGGGAGGCTCCAGGTCCGAGCTCCTGAATGATCACTGATCCTCACAGACACTTCAACATCCAGTAGAGGGTCTTCCCAGACGTCCACTTTCAGTAGAACTGGATGGTAATGATGGTTTGAGTGGGTGTGATGGTCAGGTGACCACATACTTCTGGTCATATTTGTTCAGACAAAACAGTTTTGCATCAATGCATCTCACCAATATATAATAATTAATCAACTGTGGTTTAAATAAGGGAGACTCATCATACCTACATATGTACCATCTTAGACTTTAGAACTCTATGGTATACAGTGCCGTGAAAAAGTATTTGCTCTCCCCTTGATTTGTATATTCTTTTGTATATTTGTCATATGTAAAGGATTGAGACTTTAAAAAAGTTATTACACAAGAATAACCAGAGTAAATACAAAATGCAGTTTTTGAATGATGATTTCATTTATTAAGGGGAAACCTTAAACCAAACCTTCCTGGCCCTATGAGAAAAGGTAATTGGCCCATGAACATAATTGGTTGTGGCAATCAAGTGTTAATCATCATCATCATCAAATACTTTTCCCCAGCACTGTAGATATTGTATTAAAATTAGTTTTACGTGAACATTTTGTTTGTATAAAATGTCATCTTTCATCTGATTTTTTTTTTTCAATTGTGATTCTAAAAATGTAAAAACTTTTTCTGAACCATAATGTTAGAGATTTATTTAAAATCTAGAATCTAAATTTTGTTTTAAAAATGTGTTTAAAATTAATCTTTATTCGGATGTTCCATGTGTACACGTGCTTGTGTGTTTATGAGACCTGTTAGCCACGATGCTAGGGAAGTAGGCTTTCTGGTTGTGATCCACTCGTCTGTCGCTCTCCCCGATGAAGCTGCTCTGCACTCCGAAGGCGCGGATCACGCTTGTCCCCAGCAGCGTCTCGTTGAAGTGCGTGTACACCGGAGAGCGGCTCACAGACTCCAGACGCTTCAGCTGGCGAGACGAGGCCACGTAGAAACGCTGAAACATACGGGTATCAATATTAGCACACACTTAATACTTTTCACAAAAATAACAATCTCAGCATTTACACTCAAAAATCTTTATCTGGGGAAAGAATCAACACATCATCATTAGGTAGAAATACTGCAAAAATGTTGAGCCCATTTCTAAAAACAGGATCTGGAAGTACCGTCTGCTTCGATATCACCTGCAGGGGGCAGTAAAGAACCAACCTGAAGAATTCTTATCCTTTTTTTCCCTCTTTTTAAATGTATTGTATACTGTTTAACACTTAATAGGGCCAGCTTATTATTTTTTAAGCCTTCTTACGGTTTTAAACGTCAGTGTTCCAACCTGCACAAAGAAGTAGAAGAGCCCCAGGGGAGGGATGATGATGGCCACGAGCGGAGTGGCGAGGAGGATGACGGTGCACGACCCCAGCACGTTAAACATGGAGCCCATGAACATCTTGATGATGCTGGGGATCACCGAGTCGATGGTGTCCGTCTCCTTGGAGAAGCGGTTGACCAGGTTCCCACTGGGAGTGCGCTCGAAAAACGACATGGGCGAGCGCAGGACGTTATACAGCATGGTCTCGTGGAGGAAGCGGGACGCCAGGACCCCACCGATGGACACGGAGATGGAGTAAGAGAACACGGCAATGCCTGAGGGGAGAGAAGCAGAGCGTCAACGCTAAATCATTCCTCACAGACCGTTAAGGTATAGAGTCTTGAATAGACGAAGGAACGAGAAAAGGAGGCGTCTAATGTTGCCGAGAAGAGGAAAGAGGAAAAAAAAAAAAAAAAAAAAAAAAAAAGCATGGTGTGCAGGACGACAGTTTTTAAACCTTGTGCGAGTCCCAGCACGCCGTACACCCCGAGTCGCATGTCTCTGTTGGGCTGAGTGCCGTTAATGACCGGGTCGTCCGTCCACAAGCTGAGCCAGTAATTAGAACCCAGAGACGCTACGTGATGGGCGAAGAAGAGACAGACGCTAAAGATGGACAGACACAAACCGATGGCTTTCATGTAGTCCCAGAACACGGCGAACTTCACCTGAGAGACGGGATAGACAAAAAAACAAAAAAAAACAGGTCTATAGAGTTACATTTATTTATACAGAATGCGTATATATGTAAATGTGTACATAAATACAGTACATGTATATAATGTATGCAGATAACGTAACGTATATAGATAATGTTTATATGCAATATGTAACATAGTACGTAGATACTTTATATATGTAATTACAAAGTATAGCATATAGATAATATATCTTCATAAATCGTATATATATAGATAATGTATACGTGTAATACTGTAGGTATGTGTACATAATGTATGTAGATAAGGTATATATATATATATATATATATATATATATATATATATATTAGTTTAAAATGTATACAGATAATCATAGATACATTATGTAACGTATATAATGTATAATGTTTATATGCAATACTGTACATGTATATAATGTATGCAGATAACGTAAATAATTTATATAAGGTATAATATATTATGTATATAAATAATGTATGTAAACAACACATACATAAAATACAAGTTTATAGATAATGTATGCAGATAGCACATGTAATGTATATACTGTAGATAATGTTTATATGCAATATATAATGTAAATAACATACATACATATATATACACACACACACACACACATACACTATCTGCAAACATCATCTATAAACACATACAACGTATATAGATAATGTATAGAGAGTTAAATTCAGTGCCCCATCTCGAGTCCGCTGTGTTTTTGCGACTCGGACTCACTCTGCCCGTCTTGGCTTTATCTGCCTCGGTCAGTTTGGCGGCGTCTGCTGATTTAGTTTTCTGCTCTTTGGCGTCTTTGCTTTCGGTTTTCTGTTTTACGGCTCCGGATGCGTCTAAGGACACCTGGCTCTGTCTGTAGAGAAACACAGCCATCTGTTAACCTCACGCATTTATAATGACCCATTAATTAATAATAATTATATAATAAAATGTTTTCATCTAAATCACACCAAATTGAACTCTAATCGTTACGAGATAAACATAAATCGATTTTTTAAATGAATCTAAATCTCGCTCTGTACATATCACACTCACCTGAGCAGAGCCGCTGGACCTCCGTTTTCCAGAGTTTTCCGCGGAGACGTATCTGGATAAGACGGAAACGAGACGGAGAAATCGATTAAACAGAAGGAGTGGGAGAGAAACTTTTGCATTTAACCTGCTCAAACCAAAAAGCAACACGCCACCGTTTAGCAAAGCTGCACATTTCATCCAGAATGACCCATGGGTCGGGTTTAGGCACGGTTTAACTGTGGCCTGGTTATGACCCGTGTTCCGGATGAACTCTGCTTTTTCTCACTTTTATACATCATTCTTAAATCAGATTGGTCAGAAAGTGCAGACTTATTTTCTGAAACAGCAGCTGAGACAGTTGTACCAGCAGAAAGGGAAATAAAACAAATCTGGTAAAGCTTTATTGGATATAGCTTTTAAAATAAATAAATAAATAAATAAAAACTTTTCTGATGATAAAAACAAATAAAAAAAGCTTGTCTCATGTACATTTGTTTAAATCAAAACACAACCTGTTAAAATTGTCAGTATAAATAAAAAAAGGAAAAAAAGCACACTTATGTTGTGGTGAGGAATAAAACACTCCGTGACACAAAGTGATTGACAGCACACCGGAATGTTTCAACCCTTAAAGCCACAATTATAATTAAAAACCGAGTAAATCATTAAATAATATCCTACTTTAAATGACCTACCTGTTAAATTCCATGGTATATTTAATTCTTTTGCACTCTTATGATCATGCGTTTAAAACCATTTTTTCCACATGCACTGTATAAGATGAAATACTGTAGACTGGAGTTTGAATTTTCTAATACCAGTTTAATGCAGATGGTGAGCTGAAGCCTGACAGATACAGGTCCGGCGGTGGCCAGAAGTATTAAGACACATACTGCATATGCCATGTAGGATTAGTTCTGCCTGCTTCCTGTTTGTACCTTCCTGAAGCCGGAGTGTCCACCTGACTACTAACCAACCAGACTATGGAATTCTTAAGAGAATGGTGAACTTATTTCTGTACATGATCTTCAGGAAGAGACTTTTTTTTCCCTGACCCCATCCCCAACCAGATCCAGCAGGTTTTAAAGAATAAAGCAGTTCAGGGTAAATTTTGTTTGTTTTGAAGTAAGTTCATTGCACAGGATAACACACTTATTATCTTGATTCTCATTATAAAAAAAAAAAATTTGTCTCAATACTTTTGGTCACCGAAAAAGCTGGCCCATATCTAGAGGAAGCCCTTGTGGGGGGGAAATAAACCAACAACCATCATGCGCCATGCAGCCCCTGGGAGCCTGGACATGTTTTGCATGAGCTAATGAACAGCGAGGCCTCCAACCTTCAGATTTCTCATCCTGCTCCTCCTGAACTCTTTCCGCCTCTGAACAGCGTGATGCGGAAAAGGACGACAAAAAGGTACATGTGGCAATACGGACAACAGCGGGGTGGAACAGGGGGGTAAATTACATTTTAGACAGAAATAAACAACAACAACAACAATGTTGAAGACAGAAATACACAGAAGTAGAATAGTTAGAGAAGAGTTTAGGGGCATAGAGGATAAAAAGACTCTAACAAAAGAAGCTCTGTTCTGTAAGAGTATTAAAGAAAGGCTAAACCCATCCACACACACACACTTCTCTTTTAAGAACATCTGTTCTGCCAACAATGTAGTCTCAGAGCTCATCTACAAAGACTGCGCTCACCTCCGACCCCGTCGCTCTCCTCCTCCTGCTCGGTGTTGGTGTGAGTGCGCAGGAACTCGGCGAAGGCGGCGTGACGGCCGAGCAGCTCTGCGTACGAGCCCGCCTCCCTGATCTGTCCGTCCTCCATCACCAGGATCAGGTCGACCTGGGGCAGGAAGCTGAGCCCGTGGGTCACCAGCACGCGTGTCTGAGACGGACAAAGGGGAGCGAGTGAAGGATCAGATCCGAGCGAATAATCTGAGCGCTAAAGTAAACTGAGACTTTTATAATTTCTTTTTAATTGTGCAACACTTTTACGCTGTATACTGTTCGTCCTGTGGAGTGTTCGTCCTGGTCTTTGGTACAGAACGGATTTATTTGTTACTTACTTCATAAACTATATTATATTACTTATTGTTCAAGCAGGTCAAAAGGGAAAGAAATGAGGGGAAAGCGTGAAAGAAGATACGAGAAGAGACTGTAATAGAAAGGATAAAAAAAAAAAAAAAGGTTGAAATTGAACAGACTGGAAGAAAAAAGGTGGGATGAGATCAGAAGAAGAGGGATGAGAAGAGAAGAGAAGCTTAGAAGATACTGGAATAGAAAAGAAAAAAAGAAGAGATTAGAAGAACAGAAATTATCTGAAGAAAAAAAGATGAAAAGACATGGGATGAGAAGAACTCAGAATATACAGAAAAAGGGACAGAGAGACTGGAGGAGAAGAGATGAGATCAGATCAGATCAGACAAGAATAGAAGTGACATCATTAATATAAACACTGAACTATTAATAATTCTGTTACTCCTGATCCCCCAGTTCGATTTAAACCCGACTTGCATTTCCTGCCTGGAGAGAGTTTGGATCAGATGTAGATCTTTACTGAGTAAGTTTAATATTCACGCGAGTGCGTGTTGGAGGAGGAACTCACGCGGCCCTGCAGGAGGCCCTGAGGCCCAACAACCTTCTCGAAGATGTGTTTCCCCACGTGAGCGTCGACGGCCGACAGCGGATCATCCAGCAGATACACGGCGCAGTCGCAGTACACTGCCCGGGCCAAACTCACACGCTGCTTCTGACCGCCCGATAAATTCACTCCCTATACAACACACACACACAATTAGACCTAGGATCACCATCAGGATTTTGGAGAAAGAAGACTGGACCAGGGATCGGAAAATGTAGATTTTATTGCAACTGTGAACATTTGCATACAAGAATTGTTAGGGATTTCTTAAATTAGAAAAAAAAATTTATAAGGTTTCCTTTACACTATTTGAAATGTAAAAGCTGCATTTTTTTTCCTTTTTATTTTTTCTACACACAATATCACAATAAATCTTTTCATGCTTCTAAAACCAAAATTTTGGTCCTCTCTAGAGGTTACATCACACATGTTGCACATTGATTTTATCCATTTTAAAACTGGGGGGAATTATTCTACTGAATGGTGATTTTTTGAATGGTTTTGCTGGTAGAACATGGAATTCCTAATGTGTGTCCACATTCTCCATTTTACACCCAGTGTGGCAACCGAGTGTGTGCTTTCATCCATCCAGATGACCTTACGACCCCACGCGGGAGCTGGAGGAGTTTCATACAGTCGTAAAGCTTTCCCCATTAAATGTTTCTCATCAATTAATTCACATCATTAATCTGTTTCACACTGGACCCTCCCTCAACCCTTTATTTTTTTTAGTCCTTGTTTTTCCGAGACTACACAAAGAAACCTAAAAAATATAAAAGCATAAAATGATTTCTTTTTAAAAAAGATGAAGTGGAACCTCGGCATACAAATGTCCCGTCTTACAGATTCTTGTGGTAGCAAGAAGAAAGGGAGTCGCTTGCAGTTCATCAGAATCATAAATTAAGGTCAGGTCAGGTCTAACGTCTATTTATTTTATATTTTAGTTCATGTACTTGCCTTTTCTAAATGTTTTGATGGTGTTTATATACAGAAATATGTATATCATGTTGGAAATTGGTGATATTCTTGGGTGGATGGAACGGATTATTTGCATTTACATCATTTTCTATGGAACAATGTGTTTCACAATACAACATTTCACCTTGATCCTTCTGAACGGATTAAATCATTTAGCACAATCCCTCCCTAATCTAATAAAACAATTTAAAAAAAGAAATGTTTCCAGTCATGGTGAGTGTACCTTCTCTCCGATCTCGGTGTCGTCTCCTCCAGGCAGGATCTCCAGGTCTGGGAGGAGGGCGCAGGCCTCCAGCACTCTCTGGTAGCAGCTCTGCTTCATCTCCTGCCCGAACAAGATGTTCTCCTTCAGAGTGGCGTTCTGGATCCACGCCTGTTGGGGCACGTAGGCCACCGAACCCTGACCAACACACACACACACACACACACATCAGACATCTCCTCTCTGCTACAGTCCTGCTGCACTAAGGCATGATTAAAAACAAATATTAAGTATGACCACACTGACCCCAAAATCTACTATTTTTAAATAAAATTTTTAATTATTGGTTTGCAGTTGAAGTGAAAAACGTCGCTGTTCCTCTATATTTCTACAGGTGGCGCTCTAAACTATTCAGAAACAAAAGACGCAAATGACTTTCAAAGTCTGTTTAGAATTGTAACAAAATTTCATATTAAAAGTGATTTTTTTGTAAAAATCGTGATGTTTCCATATTATCGCAATACAAACCGAATGGTCAGAGGTATCGTGATGTCATCGTACCGGTCGGTCCCTAGCGATTCCCTCCACCACCGTATAGTATTTAATCCTGAACGATAGTTAAACAGCTGTATTTATCATCATGTACTAAAACCCACAGCTGGTGAAATCCTGAGAAAATTAACACCATCAAGTCACCTGACACACAATCAGTGATTAAGATCTGAAGTTTTTAAAGCAATTATACGCGTTTTTTCTTTCCTTAGCTGTTCATTTAAAGTTAACCATCCTGACTGTTTCGATACACGTAACAGAAGCTCGAACAATCCTGCCGCTGATCTAACGTGTTATCTCTATAGGATGCAGAGGCACGAGGTTGTGCGTTTATAACTACGAGGAGTTTATGTAACACCTCCTGGAAGGAGTCTCCAGTTTCAGTGCTAAAAACGTCCCAACAAGCAACATTACATGTACTTATTGAGTATTTATTCACATTAATGAGAATTTATTTATTATTTTGATTTTCATAGATGTTCCAGGACATTAAGAGCATCTCATCTTATTCAGAAAACAAATAGATAAATAATCAATTAATCTAGTAAAAAAAAACAAGGTGTGTCCCCCCCCCCCCCAAAAAAAAAGAAAAAAATTACATGAAAAGTGTGAAAGCAAGGTGTTAAACATGTTAAGACAAGAAAAATCGAAGAGAGACTATGTGCGTGTGAGAGAGAGAGAGAGAGAGAGAGAGAGAGAGGGAGAGAGTTACCTTAACTGACACTGAGCCGTCCTGTTTGTGCATTTCTCCGAGGAGAGCAGAGAGCAGGGAGGATTTGCCCGAACCCACCTGACCGACTACAGCAACGAGAGCTCCTTCAGGAATACACACGTTAACACTACACACACACCAGGAGAGAGAGAGAGAGAGAGAGAGAGAGAGAGAGAGAGAGACAGACACACACAAAGATCATTAAAAAGAGACATTAAGAAAGAAAAGTGAAGATTAAGAGGAGAGAGAGAGAGAGAGAGAGGGGGGAAAACGGTGACAGAATAGAGGAGCAGAGAGAAGAAAGTGAGAGCAGAAATGTAAAGAGAGGAACAACATGCTTCTTAATGCAGAATTACACTTAAAATGCATTTGATGAATTAATATTATTCAGTAAAATCTCAGAATTAAGACATCATTAAATAAAGTCTGATTAATATCTCATTAATTTTGGGATTCTGTCAGAAAATATTTCTAAAAATTTTCAAATCATAATTTTTTCAAATGACAAAAAGAAAAAAAAAAAAAAAAAAAAAAGATTGCAAGTAACATTTTTTAATCAATTCTTCAATAATAACGATAATTAAAGTGCTAGCATCAATTCACTGATTATTTATAATCATAAATCTAATACAAGTGATATAAAGAGATTTCCGTAGATAATTACTTGAGTCCAGTTTGGACAGTAAATCGTTACCAGGAAATTACAACTGGATTCAGATGATAAAATTGACGCTCAGGCAGGCGGTGGGTCGGAGGTAAAAACCACATTGTTTCATAGTTGGTTTATAATAAATAAATAAAATATGTGCTCAGAATCAGGAAATTTTAGAATAAGTGGAATTTAGTCCCAGGATACAGCAAGATGTTCAGCGCTGTTTAATAGGAGTTCTCAGAGTACACCGTCAGCTCTTAGCCAACCGTGTGTGTGTGTGTGTGTGTGTGTGTGTATGTATATTATATATATATATATATATATATATATATATATATATATATATATATATATATATATATATATATATATATATATATATATATATATATATATACACATACACACATATACACACACACTCCTGGTACATTACAGAACAATTCCAAATAAGTTTAATAAATGAAATGTAGAAATTACAGATATTTGTTGTAGGATGTAATGAAGGTAAAAAGTATTCAGTGATAAAACTACAGTTACGTGAAACGCGTAGTGAAAAGAAGTAAATGTTCTCATTGAACCTCCACCTCTGTTCACCTCTACCCTACACTACACTGGTGGGGGTCATCCTTCTTGTACCCAGCGTGGTCGGTGTTGGTGCATGATTGTGAGGTCACATGATGTCGACTTTGGGGATGTGTCATCAACAATTCCTACAGAACAAGACCCGCTACGGATCCACCTACAAATAACTCGATCTGTTCTTTTTATTTAAAATTTCCAAGCACACTCTTTAAAAAAATAAACTAAACATTTCAAGAGCTGCGATTTCTCCTGAACTGTAAAGTCGTACGGAGCTCTGATCAACCTGACGATCTCCAGATCGAACAGTTTAGGGTCAAATTCGGGAATTTGAGAAACGCTCACGAGCCTGGGAGACTGAATTCCACTGGATTACATTTAATTAATCACATTTAATTCACATAATCGTTCCATTTGCATTCTCAGAGCCAGACTGCATTTATCTGGCTGTTGATATCTTGCGGATTTTGAACATGCAGGTGTACTTGCCCATCAAATCCTCACACGGCTGCTGGTCTTTTAGCTACATCGGTGTCAAGAAACGTTTTAAAAACAGTGCATGTTTAGTGTTGTTAACACTTCTTTCATCTCCATGTACGTCATGCATTTACTACAACAGTGTATTTATATATATATTTTTTTTAATGTAAAAAAAAAAAAAAAATTATGTATTGTAATCATCATCAGGTCATGGAGACGCAGTTACCCCTTTAAAGCAGGAGGGTCGTCTTTAGACCAGCTGAAAGTCCCGTCTGTGATCCTGATGCTTTCAGGGGCTGAAAGAAAGAAGAAAAGGAACAACAGTCGTCTCAGAGCCGGACATCAAAACCGCCACCGGGACCGTCGCCTACGCGTGCGGCGTGGACACGTCCTGCCTTTTGAAATCCTACACACTTCACTCCATTGATGGAATTCACTCAGACGCGTTTTTAGACCCCAGACCACTCGAGAAGTTAAAGCAGGTGGAAATCAAAAGATTGTGGGACGGCTTAGATTTAAGTGGTGTAAAAAAAATAAATAAAAAAAAAAAAACCTAGATTTAACTTGGCACAACAGTTCAGAAAGAAAATGATTAAGACGCCTTGTTTCCAGTGTTTGTGTAGTTCCGACTCAGATTTAACGATCTGCGCCGATTCAGGATTGAGTGATGGAATTAATCAGATTCAATGATTTTAAAAATGAAATAAAAAAAATTATCTGCTTTAAACATTCATAAATCACTCTAACTCAAGTGTGTAAGACGATTAAACTAAGATTTTTGCAATTATTCTTATTTAATCAAGTCAGATTCGAGAGCGTAAATCCAGTTCAACATTTTCATTATGATTCAGATTCAGGCGTTTACAACCAATCCAGTTCAAGCTTTACTGATCATTCAGATGAAATGTTTTGCACCAGCAGAAATCAGTTTTTGTTGGCATAACGTTGTTGTATCGGGTCTAATCGGTGTAGGAGTGCAGGGTTATTATTCGGGGCAGCTTACAGCCTGTAACCGCTCTGCGATCCACGCTGTCCTCGTCCAGCTCCTCGTGAGACAGAAACGCACGCAGACGTTTCAGCGAGACACTCGCCTAAAAAAAAAAAAAGAAATAAATAAAAAAAAAAAAAAAAAAAAGAGAAGAGACAGTGATGAGGTGCCAGGTTAAGTCACGCAAATTCAACCTGTAACCAAAAGGATTTGAACAAAATATAAACGTCTTGCAAAAACATGCTTTAACAATTGAGCTCGTTATAAAAGTATTGGCACCCTAAAAATAGCATCATGTCATGATGTCACATGCAGATATCAGTTCTCGACCTCATCATATCTACAGTTTCTAAACTGATTTCAATTATTTTCACAAGAATTATTGTCATAATCTCTAAAAGCATGAAAAAAAATAAAATAAATAAAAAGTTGCGCCCGACCTGCACCATGCTGCTGATGACCATGGGGAGCATGTTCAGAGGAAAACGCAGGATGTTAAAGAGGGCGAGGGACACGAAGGCCCTCCGCGCGTCCAGGATGTTTTTCTCGTTCACGAGCACGTACACGGCAAACGACGACAGCGCCACCTAGCACGGGAAACACAAAGTACACGGAACGGCGCGATGGTAAATCAAAAGTGTGAGAGCTGTAGGGCTACAAACGTGGTGTAACGTCTCCGTCCCTCACCAGGAAGGGAGCGCAGACCCAGGTGAAGGTGGACACGGCGGCCAGGTAGGCGGCCTTCTTCAGCACGCGCAGTTCACTCTCTCTGATCTGAGACACTTTGTCTTTGAAGGCCAGCTCCCAGGCGTAGAGCTTCAGCACCTTGATGCCGTTCAGCACCTCGTTCATCAGCTTTATCCGGTTGTCTTTACTCTTCATCTGTGCGACCTGAGGAACGAGATCATCAGGGTTTATCCCTCCATCAACTCAGCTGGTCATATATCCATCTGAAAGTCTGTCAGTTCATCTATGAAAACCTGGAACAAACTTCATTATTTATTTTACCTGGTAGGTTTTGGTTTTCATGGCTATAACTGCATTCACTGGTACCATCAGAACCATCACTGCAACGCCGGCCAGCACAGACGCCCCCAGATACTAAAATAAATCACAAATTAATTGATTGAATCAACATGGATCTGATACGACTGGCATCATGTCCCGCTCAAAACCAAACCGCTTCCCACCTGCCAGAGGAAGTAAAGCGCCAAGACGACCTGGAGGGGCGCCGACCAGATCATGTTGATGTACGTGATCAAGTCCATGAAGCGCTGCGCGTCGACAGACATGAGGTTCACGATTTCTCCGACCGTAGACGTGCGGCGAGCCGCGTTCGTAATCACCAGCGCCTTAAACGAGGAAAAGGATTTTGTGAAACCTGAAGATATTTGAATTGCCATCTTACTCTAATAAACATGATTCACATTTTATTTAATGCTTCCTTTCTTTTATTTTTCTAGATAATTAAATCATTATTATTTTAATTAATAAAAATTATTTGACATATACAGTATATTTAATCATTACAATTCAATTTTAATCAAAAGTATAAAGTAGTGTAATGTCTTTGGATACCTTATTCTGTAATGAGGAAATCCTTAAAATTACATAATAGTTTTTTTTTATTTAATTTTTATTAGTGATGCTAATTGAAATCCACTACAAGATCATTTAAAATAATAATTCATAATTTCTACACAGAAGACACCCGTGTGATCCTCTACACACCACTCATTCATCATTTCCACCCCTTGGTCGTATGTAAAGCAGGGCTCGAGCTCACCTTTCTGTACACGGCGCCCACGATGGCCGTGCGCAGCCTCATCCCCGTTACGAAACACACGTGGAAGTACTTCTGCAGGACGAGCGTCTGGACGCAGGTGCACAAGAACAGCAGAGCCGTGTAGAAGTAGCCGTGCCAGTAGGGGGCGCTGGAGTCATTCACGAACTGGATCAACAGACTGAGAAGACAACAGGAGGAACTCTGATGGGTCAGAAAAACTCCTGGACACGACGTTTCATGTCTTATAAAAATTAATTAATTAATTAATAAATAGGGGGTTTAGTGAGCAGAAACAAATCAAAGGTTGTCCTCTTTATGATGTCATAACATCACTGCACAAGGTAAATGTCAAAAACCAAAACAGTCATCTGGAGTAAATTAGATTGCGCTAGATCTTTGTAAAAAAAAAAAAACAATAAAAAAATAAAAAAAAATTATAATTAATTGTAAAATGAAGCAAAAAATTAACTTGTGTATATATATAATATAAAATAATAAATTAATGTTTTTTTTTTTATAAAAACAGTTCCAAGTATTTCACATCTTTATGAAAAAAATCTACATGCAAATGTTTGCAAAGCGGGAAAGAAAATAAATAAAAATTTAGACCAAAAAAAAAAAAAAAAAAAAAAAGTAAGACAATTACATGGTAAACAAAAGAAATGAGTTAGCAGTTTGTATTTAATTAAATTATAAAAATGAGATGCTCATGTCTCCATCTATTGAATACTCATCATCTCAGTTGATGTTCAGTGACTATCTTGGGAGGATTTACAGCAATATTTCACTTTATTTATAATATACTGCAGCTAAATTCTCTAATCTGATTGGTCAGGAAGGGTGGGTCATTTGTGTAAAATCCAGTTAAAGGGCACCCGTTATGCAAAATTCACTTTTAACTCATTTTTAAACAAACAAAAAAATAAAATAATATTTTAATAATAATATTAAAAAAAAATAATAATAGTAATAATAATAAGTAGTAGTGAGGGACAAAAAAAAAAAAAATGTTTTTGTTTTTTTTTGCTTTTTGCATTGGCCAGGGTATAAAACAAGCCAATAAAATTTTCCATATACTGTGACATCATAAGAGAAGCCCCTCCCCCAGCTCCCCTATTCTCTGGAGGGGCGTGGCTCTGCGGTAGCTCATTCACAGAGACACCGACATGGTGCGTTTGCAAAAGGAGTAAAAATAAAGGGAGTTTGATGTACAGAAAAATAGTTTGATTTTATAAATTTATTTAACATTTAGGAAAATACGCTTGATCGTCACTTTGTGATATTTCAGGACAGACAAATTGACTCTTTTGGGATTTCTGGTAAAATGAGACGCTGTACTTTATGATTGAGATGAAGTGCGAGAGTGGGGGGGGGGGGGGGGGGGGATAGTGAAGACATGTTCATAGTTAAGCTTTAATGTTAAGACACGGCTCAGTGCTGTTATCACTCATTATAACCGTGATCAAATGTAGCCTACCAAATGTAGTTCAAGTTTTACTCTTCTTGGCAAATCATGATGTATACAGAATAATGCGTTCTGTACCGCACGACAATAACACACAAGAGCAACACGTTTGGTACATGGATTAGCTTCGCGCAACCTTTTTAAAAGTACATTTACTCTTTTCTCAAGCACAACCAACGGGGGATGCAAACTTTTACCCTTTCCCGCAGGCATGCACAGGAGACTATTGTGTGCGTCCACTTGTATTTAAGAGTTTAGATACCAACCCAAGCATGACGTTACTATGGTGACGCCTCAATCACCATGCTGGCTGAGACAATCCCGCGGCTAATTTTAGACATAAACATAAGGCGTGACCGCGCGTCTCACAGATATTACTGTATCTAAAAGGGGTTTAGTAGACTACGTCTCATGCGGTGATGTTTATTGTAGTCTGAACTCGTGTGGTCTGAGATCAGCGGGATAGGTTTGTAACTTCCAGCGTGCTCGAGTAAACTGTGTGGCGACCCTGTCTGGAAGGTCACAGCTGTATTTGAGGATGCGATTGTGTTCTTACACTGTGAGAGACGGCAAATATCCCTCAAACACACACACAAGGAAACCAACCTGAGGATTACTGGTCCAGCGAACATCAGGATGTCGTGGATGAACTTGAAGACGGAGCTGACGAGGAAGTACGGTCCGAAAGTCCGGCACAGGGCGAGGAAGAGCGACGGCTCTCGCGACTTCTGAGGAGATTTGGAGATTAAGATCTCGGACTCTTCAATCGGCTGCTCGTCCTTGCTCTCGGGCTTAGCCGGGCGTTTGGGAGAGTACATGGCCTTGTCTGCCGGTCTGCTGATGAACAGAGCAAACGGAGTCAGAAATACATTTAAAAAAAGAAAGAAAAAAACTGACAAAGAATAAAAAAATAACAAATAAAATTTTTTTTTATGATTTTAAATCTAATCAGATGGAACCCAAAGTGGTTGTGTAGCATTCATATACATACATCATAACTACAGTGGAACCTCGCTTTACAAACACAACCAACAGCATGGATGTCATTACCATACAAATCCTATTGAAACTTAAACACTGATTCTTTAAATGCATGAACTTTGACCTTCATAAGGAATCAAAGTCCAAAAATACGGGTTGTTGAGCATTAACATGGACAGCTCCGAGCCGTCACTGCTGAACGTCACAAAAGGGGGTGGAGCAAATACACTATAATGGCTAAAACTAAATGAAACACTAACTGATACGAATCGGGTGGAGAAAAGTTTCAGGTGTGTTATGTGATAAAAGAGTATCAGCGAAAAAATGAAAGGAAAGGTGTACAGGACAGTGTCGAGACCAGCGATGCTCTACGGCTTAGAGACAGTGGCACTGAAGAAAAGACAGGAGGCAGAGTTGAAGGTAGCAGAGCTGAAGATGTTGAGGTTCAATTAAGTTCATCAGAGGGACAACCCATGTTAGATGTTTTGGAGATAAATTCAGAGAGGTCAGATTGAGGTGGTTCGGACATGTTTAGAGGAGAGATGGTGCCAGGGGTAGCTCAGTGGTTAAGGCATTGGACTATGGTTCTGAAGATCCCAGGTTCAAACCCCACAACCACCAAGTTGCCACTGTTGGGCCCTTGAGCAAGGCCCTTAACCCTCACCTGCTCAGATGTGTAATGAGATTAAAAAAATGTAAGTCGCTCTGGATAAAAGCGTCTGCCAAATGCCTAAATGTAAATGAATATATCGGTAGAAGGATGCTAAGGTTGGAACTGCCAGGCAGGAGGTCTAGAGGAAGACCAAAGAGGAGATTTATGGATGAGAGAGGACATAAAGTTAGTTGGTGTGAGAGAAGAGTAAGCAGAGGATGGGGTTAGATGGAGGCAGATGATTCGCTGTGGCGACCCGTGAAAAGGAACTGCCGAAAGACAAAGAAGAAAAGAAAAGTTGAAAATGTTTTAAAGAAGGTGGTAAGCCCGTGAGTGATGAGCCCACTGCTGTGGTTCCTGTGAACATTTAGTGAAAGTGGAATGCATCATCCTCGAGAAAAATCTACGGACAACTCATCACCCACTTGAGGAAAAGACAGATCTGTGATGTGTATGTACAGTTCACACACATTCACCAACACCACTTCGACTTCATAGGAACTCGGCTGGGAGTTATCGCCACGTCCCCCATACAGTCCTGACCTTCTCCACATGTTTGGGTCATTCAAAGGAGTTCCAAATTGGGAGGTCTGGGTTTCAGACGTTAAATCAGACAGGCAGTCCGATGATGGTGCCGTAGTAGTACTGAGAAAACTGTAATTTATTGAGCTTTACTGCAGAAGTGTGGGGCAGGTCCATACCTTCTGCAGTCAGTGTATCCAGTTAGCTGCTAAATGTTGTAAATGAAGATATAAATCTAGAGATACGTAGGGCTTCTTTTAGTGGAACCGGAAGGCCAGACAAATGCATTAACTTCTCCAAGATATGTTAGTCTGCTCACCAAACACCTGGACATTCTAGAACAGGACCGTACCTCACACACATGTTTTAGTTTCGTCATACAGGCTGCGTCTCGGTCGCCGGCTTTCAAAAGATTTAAAGCTGTTAATTTGAGCTTCGGTGGGAAATTTGATGCAACAAATGGTCTTTATTCAGGCAGTCTGGCATAAAACAAGATGTTCTGTACAAAAAGAAACTAATGCTCCATGATGATGGTGTCTGCGGCAACTTGAGTCGACAAGCTCCAGCGCAAAAAAACTTAAAGGAAAAGCCTTCCTACATAAGATATACTGTATATACACTGCGTTCAGATCTTAGCATAGGAACAAAGATCCAGTCCTAATTCATGCTTCACACCAGACAGCATGAAAGATGAGTTTATACCCAGGACGAGTAAATACTCATCACACACAGTAACGCTCGGGTTCCTAAGGCCTCACGGTTGCCGGGGATCCTGGTGTTCTACAGGGACAGGCTGTGCAACATGTGCTGTGTGATGAGGGTTTGCACTTCTCATGCCCTTCACGCTGGGAAAACAATGTCAAAACCCGCTGGAAGTCAAGGATGTTTATACGGAGCGTGGCGGTCTCGCTGGTGCGGAATGTTAACAGGCTGAGCGTTTGATCAGAACCTTCTAGAAGCAGGTTCTTACGACTCAGACTTTGATCGTCGTGATTTTTTGTTTTTTACTATCCAGTAACACTAATGTCGATCGTCTGATTCGCCTCAAGCAGCTACATTTCTTACAAAACTACTAAAAGTGTCTAATAATTATTAAAACACAGCATAACCGGTCCTGTCGAGTGTTTAAACCTCACGTCTAGAACAAACAATCATCTTTTTTTTTTAATGCTAATCTACTAACGAAATGTCCTGAACGTTTGTGGGTTTTTTTGGTTTGTTTGTTTAATTCACCACAGGATGATGTTGATCTTGTCCCACACTGGTTGGCCGTAGACACTCCGTGTACTGACTGAAAGTTTATTACAGTGTACATGTCATGAGTGCGATTCGTTCTAATTGGCTCGTGTTTATCCGTTCTATTTACTTTAATTTCATACATTTGTTCTGATTTAATTAACAGGATAGGATTTATTTCCTTTAACAGCAGAAACATTCACCATAATGCGAACAATTTGTTGTATTTATATTGCTTTAATACTTTGAAGTCTTCTTCGAATTGCTACGAGTGCATTTACTTCCATCGCACATATAAATGCACTTTAAACTCGATAGCGGAAAAACAAATTATACATCAAATCAAACATCGCCCAATCAAAAGTAACAGACGATTCGAAATCTAAAACGTTATCTGAATCGAATAACAAAAGACTGTTTCAATTAATTGCATATTTGATCAAAATCACACAGCTGTTGTTATGACTAGTTTATAGAAATCTTTCCTCATACTTTATTTGATTTAAAAAATTCTTTGGTTTATTTTCGGCTGTAACCTGCCGCAGCGTTTCCTGAGAAGAGATCGCTACGTCTAACTTTGTTTGAGTTTAGTTGCCTTTAAATGTCTAGGAATGTCTACGAAACAGGTTGGTTAACTTCAAAAACAGCCGCGCCCTCACCGGCTAGGCCTGGGTAAGATGACGATTTAATATTGATATCCTGATAAAAGATGATAAACACAACGTACTTCCCTAGTGATATTCCAGACACTGTTGAGAGGAAGCTGGTTTGGTAAAGCTTCAGCAGTGTAGCATTGAAATATTAATTAATAGATATGGGTGGGGAATTAAAAATAAATAAATAAAATCGATTAAGTATTGCAATTCCTCTATAATCCCACAGGTGGTGCAGTAAACTGTTCGTACATGGGGACGTGGCACAGCGTTGTTTGTGACTAAAGTTTGTTTAAAACTGTAAAGAAATCTTTAAAAATAATTTATATCACATTGGGATTTTTATAAAAATGGTGATGCTTATAGAAATCGCAATAGAAATCGGATCGTATGGTGATATTGTCTCCGCTTCATGGAAATTTCCCATCCCTATAAATAGTTAATATAACATCTTAAAAACTTAAAAACTAGATTAGAAAAACGTAAAGTGACACACAACACAAACAGAAGATTTATAATCTGTATACAAAAAGAAATGACTCTGAAGGCACAGTTAAGACTGTAGAAACTTCCAGAACTCAGCGCTGCTCCATAACAGGAAACAGAAGCGAGAGCTGCGTTTCAGCTGAGTCATGCGAGTGTGTGCGGATTCACTGCTCATGAGGCAAAAGAAAGTGCCGGAAACACTCGAACACCCGGTCTATCGTCTGCTCTACATTCCTCAGGTCCCAAACCACGTTGAGAGTCAGAGAGAGAAATCTACAATAACGATGACTGGTGAGAGATTACATACAGCAGAACCCCTTCTAAAAGTGCTGAGTCATCTTCACTTTGTGCAGAGTCATTCTGAGACCGCACATCAGTCCAGAGACTCCTTCAAACCGGTTTATACTGAGACGTGTATGAGCGGCTGGCTGTGCTCCAAACGAGTGTGTAACGCTGCCTTTCGTGACTCGGAGAAAGCAAGAGAGAGAGAGAGAGAGAGAGAGAGAGAGAGAGAGAGAGAAATAAAGAGGGAGGGGGAGCATGTGAGGGAGAGCACTCGAGCAGAACATTTTGACTAGTCCTCCAAACACAAGAACAGCTCCTGGGTATTTTTCTGCCCCCCTTATTTAAAGCCTTACTTGCAGAACAGATTAACTCTTTCATCATAATCAGTTTATTATGTTTTCTAACAGATGTCAAAGTTATTTAGTACATCACCGACAGTTAAGCCACTTTACCAAAATTTCAACCCCCCGTGTGAAGTACAACATTAAAAATAAATAAACTAATTCCATCATACAGCGGTAACCCGGCTTAAAAATTTAATCCACTCTGGAGGAGAGTTCTTGAGGTGAAATTTCATATTTCAAAACACATGATCCCATAGAAAATAATGTAAATGCAGATAATCCGTTCCCGCCGGCCAAATACATTACCAATATAACCAATTCCCAACACTATAATTATATTTCTGCATACAAAAACAAACTGGAACATTTCGAAAAGACATGTAAATTAAATTAAATAAATGAACATTAAACCTCACTTAATCCTAATTTATGATTCCTGTAAACCTGTGATTCCCTAAAAGCGGCTCCCTTTTCTTTTTGCTACCGTCCTGGATAACATTCTTGGGAACGGTGGATCTAAGTCTTCACTAAATTTCGCAGAAAATACAAAGAAGTCACGAAAACATCTGTAAAATCTGTAAACCTCACTTCGCTTGGCCGGCGCTCGTTTCAGATCGGTGCGTTAGTTCGTATGCCGAAGCAGATTTCATTTATTATAAGTGAAAATTTGTAAATGGACATTCGTATACAGAGGTTCCGCTGTATCATCATTATGAACAATATAAGGCTTGAGGGAACTCCAACCTTTTGACCTTGTTGCACTCGTGGTTCCAGCAGTGTACCAGCTGAGGCACGACCGTGTGAGACTCGTCCTCTTGATTCAGGGACCACAGATCTTTCTCTTCCAAGGGCTTTTTGTAGCCACGCATCAACATCCTGCGGATAGATGGACGAGTAAGGATTAAACAAAATAATAATAGACGCATAGATTTATACAAAAACAAATTAAATGGATAATGCAATTGATTTGAATATGCTGAGTTGTTTTTTTATTTAAATCAAAAAGTGAAACTCATTGCTTAAAGGCCTGGCTGTTCAAAGAGTTCTGTATCAAAGCATATTTAAGGAAAGTTGACTAGAATGTTAAAGTCTGGCGGGAAAAGGTACACAAGTATGATCTCAGGGCTTTGAAGGTTAATAAAGCTCTTCACAGGGATTAAAGTGAGGCTGGAGTCAGTGCATCATGAGCCACCACATACTAGGAATGCAACAGTTTGTATCAAGCCAATCAGAAGCATCTTAAGTGGGCTTAGGAGACGTAGGATGGACTTTATAAGATCCACACTTCCACTGCGACACACCCTGCCGTAAAATCCAGGGGCTAAAACATCTACGTGTAAAACTATCAGGATAAACGGCACACCAGCCACACCATTTTAAAAAACACTTGAACAATCATCACTCCACGAACAACTTTGAAAAAGACTCCAGTGCACAGGGATGCACCAGAACACACAGCAATGTTCCACTTCACGCTGAGAGCTTTGGGTAACAAGGTGCATTTTAGGTAAGGTTTTATTTATTAGGTGTACAGCATTTATTAGATGAACAAAATCAGCTCTGTAGTTATATACGGGGTTTTTATCAAACAGCAACACGTTTTAGAATAGTGGATCACACAAAATTACCGAGGTTGTGTCATATCAAACCAGGACTTGTGATGAAATTTCTGGGGGAATTAGGGCATAAAAGCTACTGATGATTACAGAAGACTTTAAGCGCGGTACGGTGATGAGACGCTTAGCCGCAGTTAAACATTTGAATAGTGCAAACATTTGAAAGAAGGTAGTGCTTCCGGGAATGCTGATCGCGTCCAAGCTGCAGTCGTTCCCGTGTACATTCAGCATCAATTCTTAGAAATGTTGACCGAAATTCTTAATGGATAACTTGTCACTTGTTATGATACCGAGCCCTGAGAAAGACGTTTCCATTTTAACTAGCTTTCTTTTCCAAGCCTTCCAAGTTAGCTTTTGGTTGAATATGCATTTGCATGGAATTTAGTTAGAGAGATTTTGAGATCACCGGTTAGTGTCAAGGCCTCAGGAAGGAGCAATTCTTTTAAAAAAATGTTTTTAATAATTAAATTGTATAACTGCTCTGGAGGATGTTTTAAAAATGAGCAAAGATCAAAAAAAAAAAAAAAATCAATCATTTATAATTATACATAATGGTTGATGTTAACAGTTATGAAATAAGATATGACAAGAACGTTTTTTTTTTTCTCCTTACCCAGTGATCCACCAGAAAGTGATCCTGGACAGGAAGCTCGCTCCCACTTCTGGACACGGATTCTGCATTTAGATAAAAAACCCACAATTTATTTATATATATATATATATATATATATATATATATATATATATATATATATATATATATATATATATATAAAAAAAAAAATTATAATCTATTAAAATTAGATTAGAAATGATCACGATTATAGATACATATTTAAGCACTTGAATGACATCAGTGGGATCATCCATCTCTAAACGCTGAAGCCTGTGTTTTTAATCGAGTTTAAAGATCACATGCTGTCCAACTGGACATTACTGTTGTTAACAACTATTGATTCTCTATTAAGAGAGAAAAAAAAAATTATTATATCCACAAAGCTCAAGCTGGCCAAACTGTTTGTGACGTCACGTGTCCTGGTTGCCTAGCAACAGCAGTTTAAGCAGTCAACCACTTCCCCATGTCGACCGCACAGATTTAGGAGTTCCGTTTCATTCCTGTAAAGCGTTAGACCATACTCAGGATCAATCTTTCTCCGATTGTCAAAATCAGCTTTTAGGGTTGCCGGGTGTTCAACTGAACACCCGGCAACCCTAAAAGCTGATTTTCAGGTGATGTGTTTGGTGCAACACCAAGGACCGAAGACAGATGATGACGATAATGATGGACTGTACCCCTCCCTGGTATCTGATGGTAAAGATATGCACAAGTGATGAAAGCTCAGTACTGAGAAGCAGCTGAAATCAGGTGAAGTCAAGTTGCCAAACTTCACTTAGGGTGGTCATTCATTCATTCCAAAGTTTTCCCCTGATAGAGCCGACGTCATTGTGCGTTTCTGACGACACGGCTGGCTTTTAGGGATCAGGAGAATGAGTGCTTATCAGTTCAGGAACTGGATCAGCTTGATTTCCACAAGTAAGCGCGAGTGTTTTTCCGATTGTTCATCTCGATCCTGTAATCGGATCGGAGTCTAATCACCGTGAAATCATATGTACTATGATATGATGTAATGTTCGGTGGAGTTGCCATGCTCAGAATCAGTGCAACGCGAGGTATTTTTATTACACCCTGTTGGTGAACAACCCCAGAACCCAGCTGGAGATGAACCAGGACTGACAAGTCTGAGCTATAATTTATAAACATCCTGAAACAGGTCTTTTCCAGTCGAGTCAGGGAGAAGCAAAGACAAAGAGCAACAGAGACGGGATTGGGAGTCGTGGTAGGTCAGGGGGTTAAGGCACTGAGATCAGTACAAGTCTCAATTAAAGAAAGAATTTAAAATACATTAAAAACCCTGCGTCCCTTTTAAACAACCCAAATATGACACATTTTAACCCGAATACATATCAATGTGCTTATACATGCCATTTCAAAGGACAGATGCGTCCCCCAATAGCGCTGGATAAACATCACTTTTAAATTATAAATGTGAACGGTCACGACATACAAAACCTCCGACCAAAAATAATGATGTGAACGTAAGCCTTAGTGAAAGGTTAAAGAAGACGTCTTTACATTCCATCCGGCCGGACTGATGCTTATGCATTTACTTGCCTGAATAGCTCACGCATATCCGCATTAGTAACCTGACACGCTAAGGCACCAGCGCAGAGTTCATGTAGAAGACACGCTGGAGGTTTAAGGAGAGGAGATCTGTGGACTGAGACTGTGCTTCAAGTCCTCGCAGTACGAGTCTGTGGTTCATGAGTTTTATATAAAAATCCCATTTTTGTACCGACAAAGCTCACATACTCCCTCTCGCTCACATGCAAACTTGAGCGTTTTGCTTGCGGTGAGGAATAAATGATCTGGCAAGGTTCACACAGAAACTAAATCTGACATAATCCAGAACAGACTCTGGGGGAGGAATTCCTTTAAACCCGGTCTAAACAGCGCTCCTTATTACAGCACTGTATTGTCCTTGGGAACACTGTTTGATTTCCTGTTTATATGCACAAAGCAATAAGACCAATGGAAGACCCGACGTGCCCAGCGAGGGCGTGATGGAGGTTTAGACGGCGGTAGAATCACAATCGCGGGTGATTGGAGAACCGGTTTGGTGTAACTACGCACGCTCACCCTTGCTAGGAGTTCTTCTAATGTGTTCATGTTTAATGTCAGTGTTACTACAGTTACACTCACCGGGTCTTTGACGGTCGGGGAGAAGAGCGGCAGCCGGTCCGAAACACAGGACAGGATGAGTGAGATCAACAGCAGGGCGTAGTAGATGTAGAACGTGGTGTATCTGAAGGTGTTCACAGAATCAGGCTAAAATAGAGAACATAAACTGTTAAAACCACTCCAAATCATCTCTCGCTCTCTGTTTCTCTCTCACACACACATGGATTGTATTTAATACATGCAATAATGACCATGTGCAAGTTTACAGAGTGAGCCACAGAACTTATTGTAGTACAACATTATGACAACAAATAAATAAGGAAAAAAATAAAAACATGGAATCCAATTCTAATCATTTACACCACAGCGGTGTAGAGTTCTGGATTCTTATTGGTCAAACAGTGTTGATTTATTTTTCCATAACATTTCCATGTACAGGTTTATATTGTAGATAATGTTTTCATAGTAACCTCTAATTCAGGGAATTATTCACCAGATGCATACACAGCACGTAAACCTGGAGTCTGTTGGAATACCACCTGGAGCACTGTGTGACTGCTGACCAACACCCTGACAACCACGTAGCAACAGCCTGCCTACCTCTTGGGATAAAAGCAGCATTTAACAGCCACAAAGCAGCCTCTGGAAATGCCAAAGCAACCACCCATCATCAACACCCTAACACACACCTGGCACACCACACAAACATAGCAAGCTTTCAATGACCAACTGGAATACTCTGGTGACATCCTGGCAACCACATAGCAACACTGGTTTTAGTATTCACCAAAAACACAACAATCAGGAAGAGCAAACCAACCATTTTTTTGGAAGACCATACAAACCATGCAGAAACAACCCTAGCAATC
Source organism: Clarias gariepinus (assembly GCF_024256425.1). Classification (NCBI taxonomy): domain Eukaryota; kingdom Metazoa; phylum Chordata; class Actinopteri; order Siluriformes; family Clariidae; genus Clarias; species Clarias gariepinus. The sequence goes on from NC_071115.1 coordinate 4,569,812, forward strand.
AACTAAAATGACAAAGCAACCTAGCAACACAAAAAAACAATTGGAAAACCATAGCAACCAAGCGCTGGAACACCATAAAGACCACAGTAACAAAGAAGCAACACCCTAGCAACCACCTGGAAAACCATAGCAACCAAGCACAGCAAAAAAATAAATAAACAAACACTTGGAAAACCATACAGACCAAGCAGCAACACCCTAGCAACCACCTGGAAGACCCTAGCAATAAAGCAACAACACTCTAGAAACTACCTAAAATGCCATAGTAAATGAGCAGCAACACCCTACACTTGGAAGACCCTAGCAACCAAACAGTTACAACCTGGAAACCACCTAGAAGACCCTAGCAACCAAACAGCAACACCACAGCAACTAAGTAGCAACACCATAACCACCTGAAATGCCATAGCAACCAAGCAGAAGACCACAGCAATAAAGCAGCAACACCCTGGAAACCACTTGGAACACCATAACAACCAAGTGCAGCAACACTCCAAAAACTACTTGGAAGCGCATAGGGACCAAGCCCAGCAAAACCCTAGCAACAACAGAAAGCACCAGGAAGACGCTAGCAACACCATAAAAAACACCAAATGCCATAGAAACAAATCAGCAACACCCTAAAAAAAACACTTTGAAGACCATAGCAACCAAACAGCTAGCCCAAAACACCACGTAGAAACAAAACAAAAAAAAAAGCCTCATTTAACACAATAGCACGTAACAGCTGCATGAAAAAGTACTCCAGCAGCCACCAAAGATCCCACAGAAATAACTTAGCAACACGCAACACCCTGGCAACCGCATACAAACAGCCTATTGATCATGTGATATGCCATGGCAACAGCCTAGACACACCCAAGCAACCTCTTGAAATACAAAAGTAACCCCTCAGCAGCCATCAAGGAAAGACCCTAGCCATCCCATAACACCACCCTGGCAACCCCAAGAGACGCTTAGGAAAACCCTAGCAACCGCTTTAGTGTAACAGAGACTTGTACTGTATTATTGATGTTGCCTGATGAAGCTTTCAGTAAGGAGATGATTGTTGATGGAAGGAGTCTCCAGTGTCAGCATTTTTACTTTGTAAGGCAACAAAATCGTGTGTTTTAAAGGAACCGAGGGACAGACTGATTACAGTTAGAATATTACCGACTACAGCAATATCAGTGTTTACAGTCCAGCGTCAACCTGAGACAAGTGGACATCAGTAATACATAGAAAATAAATGTAAAAAATATATATAAAAAAAAATACAAAGTAAGTGGACATGACCTTATAGACCCTAATCCTCACCTCGTTGATCGCCCACAGGATCTTCGAACGAAATGTGATCGTGGCACAAATTAAAGCGATGAGCCAGAAGTGGAGCATCACGCCGGAGGACTGGACGCCCTTCATCCGCTCGTACTGGATGAAAAACGTAGCCAGCAACTGTTAAAAAGACAAAAACATACAATTACAGTTTGCTTTTCAACTAGCGATAGCTTACAATTAGCATCTGCCATACAAGTTCTAATAAACATGGTAAGAACTGCAATGATAAATCGTTAACATTATAAACTTTAATGTTAATTGTTTTGCATGATATTTCTCCGTAGCTCACATCTCTATTGACTTACAATAGATTAAAGACTATTTTTTAGCAGCCTTGTTTCTGAAGGACAAAAAAAAAAAACAAGCAAAATATTCTTCATAGCCTTCTTTTTCCTTTTTTTATTTGTTTTATTATTCTGTGCTGTTAGGGCATTTTAAGTATTATATACCCTGAGGGCAAAAATGGTTAAAAGATTATTAATGATTAGCATGGTTAACGATCAGTTAAGAACCGCTGGTGAAATTTGCAGTCCTAATAAAAACCACAGGGTATTAAAAACAACCTGTGATTTACAGCCGCACTACGGGAAGAGAAGCGGCTATAAACAATGATGAATCAACACTTTCCGACCAATCGGAATCGAGGATTCGGTGCTGTGATATACAGTAAGCGATGTATACGGTATATGGTTGAGGAGAATGTGGAGCTGTAAATGATGTTTGTGGACATAACAGTGGATCGTTCCTGCGTTTCATCTCACCATGGTGATCCCGAGCAACGTGGGACTGACGAGGTAAACAGGTGCGACTGCAACCCCGTGGCCTCTTTCCCAGAAAGAGTAGAAGACATCTGACCAGCAGATAATCCACAGCAGTAACCCAGTGACCTTAAGGGAGAGGAAAGAAAAACACTGAGATAAGGAAAGGCTTAAACAAACACTCTGATACAGATGAAAACACAGGGGCTACTCCTGTTAACACACACACACTTCACTGTAGAGTAACAAGGACGGGATTATATACTGTACATACTGTATTGTGTACAACAAAAGTGTGCGTGGGGGCGAAATCGATTCAGTTATGCATCATAAACATTTATATATTTTTTATAATTGTATGACAATTTACATATCGCCTTACTGATTGCAAAATAGATTTTTTTTAAATTACTTTTAAATTTACATGTTTACATTCGAGGTGGTTAGGATGTTGCAGTTCCTCTATAATCCTATAGGTGGTGCACTTTGTGTGGAAGGAGTGAATTATTTGACAAATTTGTTTAGAATTGTTTATAAAATAAATAAATAAATAAAAAAACCTAACGGAATCACAATACAAATCGAATCATTAACCGGTCATTTCATTAATTGTTTTGCATCATATTACTCTGTAGCTCACATCTCTATTAACTTCTACACTACATAACATAACAGCGAATTAACTGGTTGCTGGGATGGACTTACTACCCGTTAGTGAGGCTAATTGTTACTAAAGAAGCATTAAGGCTGGACTTTGAAGAAATGGAAAAAGGTCATGTGATCTGATGAGTCCAGATTGAGCCTATTCCAGATAGACGGGGGTGATCAGGGTGAGAAGGGAAGCGCATGAAGCGATGCACACATCATGTTTCAGCCACTGTACAATCCTGGGGATTGGAGGAAGTGTTATGTTAGATAATTAAAGCTAAAGGTGACCGAATTAAATATTGTGTGTAATTTAGTTTACTTTTTGGTAAAGTATACTTTTACTTTATACGAACTGAACTCATTATAACCTGAATGTGATGAGGTTTACGATGGAGAGCAAGCTTTAAATTTTTCTGCAGTTTTTATGGCGTGACACACACACACACACCCCTACACCCTGTGCAAATTTACACTGAATCATAACTAACTCCACTGTAATTTTATTTACAGATCGCCCTGTTTAAGTTTAAATCCCTTATTTATTATAATTACACATATACTTATTGCTGAAAAAAATATTAAATCAACTCAGCAATCAAAAACATGAACAAAAAGTTTCAATATTACTTACTGAAATTACTGTCTATTAAATATACATTTATATTCTGGTTGTTTTTAGATGTTAGGTGATTCTTAGGTGAAATTCTCTAATTCTGTTAATAAGCAAATCAGTTTGAATAAAAAAAATAATAATTTATGAAAATTAAAATAAATTTTAAATCTTAAAAAAACTTTTAAAATAAAAAAATAATAAGCCAATAGAAAATCTTTGAAATGAGTAATAAAAGTAAAAACTTTAAACATATTTTGCCTAATATGAAGTTGGAATTATAAAAAAGGAATAAAGGATTATGATGATTAGATGTTTTTTGTTTTTTTTATTGTTTTGTTGTGCTGAAAGACTTTGAGCTCTTTGCCTTTTATGGAGGAGTTTTTGTGGGTGTGGCTGAATAAATATTGTTTTTTTCACTTTTTTTATCATTTTCATCACAATACATGTGCGAGTAAAAAGTGTTATTTAGGTGTGAATTTTAAGCTCGAGTTAAAATAACAAAAAGTTTAGTTAAAACAATGCAAAAAAGTAAATAAATTATATATATATATATATATATAAAAAGGTAATTGTATTGAAATCAGCATGTGATCATAAAGAGTGACCGCTGGAATCCATATTTTGTAAAACCGCACGTTCTGTATAAAAACAGTTTGAACTGGTTTGCATATTATACACACATACGTTAAACCCAGTAGTGCCTTTTAAAATAAAATTTAAAAAATAAATAAATAAATAAATCAAACATGTAAATGTAGGCAGCTAAAATCTCAGATTTTCTCATTTCTCATTCACACACAGTCATTTCTCAGCTTTGCAACTACAATGTGCTCATAAGCGCAGTGCATTCTGGGTAATACGGGTGTGCCTCTGTCGCTCGTTAACACTCACGGTTTTGGCTTTACTCAGGTGGCTCATACAGATGTAGCCGCGGTTATGGCTTCTGAGGTAGAGGAAGTAAAAAGGTGCGAGCAGCCAGAGGTAGAGACACGGGATCCAGACGAGGAGTGTGTTCTGAAAACACTGGGTCACGTCTGGGTTCTGAGAGTACCATGTGCGGTTCCAGTCCTGCAGACACAGAAAAAAATAAATATAATAAAAATGGTGGTCACTCGTTCGGACAGAGCTGCAAACTGGAGAGAGTTCGATGACGCTGCAGACGACAGCACACATTAAACACCCCAGTGGACACGCAGGGTTGACTGTTCATGTCCAACTGCCCCAGAGTGTTTCTCTGCTCCTGTCCCTCTCAGTCTGGGTCTTTTTGCCCCACCTGTGGATCTCTACACTAGTTTGTCTTCAGCATTCCATTCCGTCCTTCTTTGTCTTTCGACTCCCGTTCTTGTCCTTCATGTCCCTCTCCGCCTTTCTACCCAGGCCTTCTTTGTGCCCTCTTTTGCCCCCACCCTTTTTATCCTTTTTTGCCTCCCTCTACACATTTCTCCCCCATCCTTCTTGTCTTTCTACATTTCCCCTCTTCACCCTTATACCCTAGGCCTTCTTCGTGTCCCTCTTTGCCTTTTCACCTCGTCCTTTAGGTTCCTTGTTGTCGGTCCTTCTTCATGTCCCCCTTCGCGCCTCTCGACCCCCGGTCCTTCTTCATGTCCCCCTTCGTGCCTCTCGACCCCCGGTCCTTCTTCATGTCCCCCTTCGCCTCTCGACCCCCGGTCCTTCTTCATGTCCCCCTTCGCCTCTCGACCCCCGGTCCTTCTTCATGTCCCCCTTCGCCTCTCGACCCCCGGTCCTTCTTCATGTCCCCCTTCGCCTCTCGACCCCCGGTCCTTCTTCATGTCGCCCTTCGCCTCTCGACCCCCGGTCCTTTTTCATGTCGCCCTTCGCCTCTCGACCCTGGTCCTTCCTTCTTGTCCCCGTACTCTTGTCTTGTCCCATCTCTGCCCATCTTCCTCAGTACCGTTTATCTTCCTGCTCATCCCCATCTCCTCTCTCTTCACTTCGCACCCTCTCTTGAGGAAACTACAATAAAAATAACATGACAGGGAAGCTGTGGAAATAAATCACACGAGCCGTGTTTTAATAGAGACGGTTTAGGAGTGTGTGTAGAAGACGAACAGGTCGAGATTTGGGAAGAGGAAGTGAACCAAACAAAAGTGAACATCAGCGTTATAATAATCACAGGGTTGTGATGAGACGTGATGAGATGATTTACACTAAAACAACTCGCTCACACACACACACAGAGAAAACACCTGGGAGTCTGGGTACGAGAGTAACTTTATTAACTGTTTATTCTTCATCACCACCATATTAATGAACTACACAGAGGGTTTAATTCAAATTCAGGGAAATAATTAGTTGAAAGATGTGACCTTCACATGATAATTAAAATTATAAACAACTGCCATGTTTGTAAACAACTACAACAACAAACAAGAGCTCAACAGGATGAGGCTAATTATTAAGAAGTGAGTTGGATATATAATCTCAGAAACGTCTCAGTCTTGTGTTATTAAAAAAAAATTTAATAAAATGTTAACAAGTAAAAATAAAGCGAGGTCACGTGGTGTTAAAAAAAAAACGCCGCCATTTTATCTGTTGTTCTTAAACTGTACAAAATATACAAGTGTGTCTCATTAGCATTAGCATTAGCAACGACTTTAACCGGCACATTCACCCGGTTGTTAAAATCTCAGCACCAAACTCGAACCCGACGGCGTGTCCGCGCGCACACACACACACACACACACACACACACACACTCACCCAGAACGGGTCTGAAGGTTCCGCAGAGCCCGCGCTGCACAAGCGGTCCATGTCTCCGAGCGCCGCGTGAGAGCGTCCCCGCGTTCCCTGCACACAGCAGCGGCTTCGGCGGCGACGCCACACCGCTGCCTCTTAAGGGCTTACGCAAAACGGGCGCACTCAATCCACCTGCTCGTTTTTTTTTCCCCCATCCGTTTTTCGGATACAGACACGCCCATTTCCGGGTTATCTGCGCTGTGATTGGTGTTCTTAATTTCGTCCTCTGCGCTGTGATTGGACACTGGACACAGTTCGCTCAAAGGGCTGTTTTTTTTTTTTTTTGGACGAGCTGCAATAATAAATAATCCAAGCATTGGGGGGCTTCCTACAGGAGTTAAAGTCAATAAATAAACTGTACAATAAGCTAAACAATCACGATAATAATAATAATAATAATCATCTCATCAAAACACCAGTAATATAGTTAACTGTATAATTTTAACATGAATTATTGTTTTTAAAAAACATAGTTCATTTAATACATAAAGAATTAAAATAGTTATTGCAATTTAATAATTAAAAGAAAGAGCATTTACTGTTAAATTGCTGATATTTTTATCCTGTATTGTTTAAAATGTATTAACATTTACTGAAGATAGCAGAAAGGCAGAAAGACAGACAGATAAATAGATAAACAGACAGACAGACAGACAGGCAGACAGACAGATAGATAGATAGATAGATAGATAGATAGATAGATAGATAGAATAACCGTCTGCATTAATAATCTATCCATCATCTATCTATCTGTCTGTTTGTCTGCCTGTATATAATAAGTGTATAAATAAAGCATATAAATCATAAGAATTAATAAGAGGGTAGAAGTGAAATGAAGTTAATTGCCGTGCAATCTTGATGTGCAGTTTTATGTGTGACAAAATGACATCACTGCAAAGTGACACTGAAACTGAGTTTATCTGTAATAGAAAAGTCGCACTCGTAGTCCCGCCTGTCGCTCCGATTACAGCCATGGCATCATTTCAATAATCTTATGCAACGTCACAACATTTGTTTGCCCCCAGAGCCGGCTTCATTTCTCTCCCGGACCTTGTTATTCATAATGTTTCCTTGAGGCTACACAGCTGTTTAGTCCCAGTTCCTCAAGGTCTCTTCATGTTGAGATGCTCTTACTGTCACTATTAAACATAGTCATGAGTTCCTTTGTGTTTTTTTTTTTTTTTAATAATCTCTGATTACAGGATATTTTTCTGACCACATTTCTTCCTCGAAGATGATGGTTCACCACTATCCTTCCATGTTTTTAATGCGTTTTTCTGTTCGTAACCCAGTTCTTGTACTTTCAGCAGTCTCCCTAGTTGTTTTTTGTTTTGTTTTGGACCGATTTATTAAACAACCGATTTATTTGGATAATTCATCTTTTGCATATTTATGAGCTTAATTGTATTTTTTTTTTGTTAACTTTACATTTATGGAAAATTATGCATTGAAGTTTTAGCTTTTAGGTCCATAAATAAATAATTTTTTCCATCTTACTGATACATTTTATATTTATGTTATATTTATGTATGAGGCTAACTGCATTGTTTAAATTAGTGATTTTTATGCCCTGACATGGTTTATGATTTACATTTACTCAAATCTAGTTTTTCATACCTTAACCTATTGTATGATAAACTGATAATCAGTAATAGATAATTAGTGCCCTCTTCTGGACACACGCTGCCACTGCAGCATTTTTTACTCTAATCCAGAGTTTGTGGTATTTAGTACATATTAAAATCTCTCGTTTTTTCATTTATCTTTTTAAGACACTTTTATCCTGGTCAGGAGTGAAATGGATCTGTAAGGTTTCCCAGGAACACTAGCACAGCAATGCACACACACACATGCACAACCAGAGACAACTGTGGAGTCACCAGTTTACCCAGTGCAATGTTTTTGAATTTTAAACCACCACAGGGAGAGTAATCCAAGATCAGGAGCAAAAAAGGGGGCCTTTAAACTTTTATACATAAACACGCAGACACAGCCACTCAAAATCACTGTAAACCGGACATTTCACAAAATTTCAGTGTCACTTGTGGAAGAAAGACTTGAGTCATATTTTTGTTTAGTAAGAGATTTATTTTGCACATCTGATGAAAACAGTTGTTTACATGAACATGAGAATCTGCTTGTTTTAACCCAGACTACGCCTTAAAACTCGACTCCCCTCTCCGAGTGATTTAAACACCTGATCAACACCAAACAGACTGTTAAAAAAACTGTAACAGACCTTTAGTAATTAATAATAACCTGGTAAAAATATTTAACTACATCCCTGATCTTTTCTATCTATCCATCTACTGTATCTATCTATCATAATTCCTATATTGTATTAGTAGAGACAACAGGATGTACGAGCTCCTCATTACATTTCTAATTTTAACATAAAACATTGTAGCCTTCACTGAAGTATTAAACTTTAATTCATCTTAGCTACTCTACAGAGATACCACAAATAAGAAACTTTCAGATTCTGGTCCGTTTGTTAAAATTTTAGGTCTCGGACAAATCGAGAGATCGGGCAGGAAAAAAAAAGGTGGTTACTAGCATAGTGATCATTTCTGTAAAAAAAAAATTAAAAATTAAAAAACTAAAAATAAATAAATAAAAGTGCTCTAACGAGGCTATTACTGTTAAACAGAGAAATTGCTGTGTTGTAGCGTTCAGTAGCAAGCGGGAAAAAATTGTGTGGCAATTCATGTATCACCACGTTGACACCAAAGTCGATTTTTTTGTAATATTATTTATGAATTTATATACTGTGTGTATGTATTTCAGGTGGTAAAATGTTGCAGTTCTGCTTAACTCCTACTTTACTAAACTAGGCAAAAAATAGGCAGCGCAGCATCATGTGTGGTAGGAGAAATTATTTGCCAAGTTGGTTTAGAACTGAAACATTAAAATCGAATCGCGATATGTATAAAATCATGATACAGATCGATTAGCCACCCAGGTAAGAACTGTGATAGCATCGTATCAGTGCTACTGGATTCTGATTGGTCACAAGTTAGTCAGTCGTCTATAACAGCAGCTCTCATTCATATGGTGACAGCTCATTCGCAAAGACTTTGGTGCTGCGCATAATTAATATTGATGATGATGATGATGATATTGGGGAAAAAGTTTCCAGTGTCGGAGGTAAAGCTATAACCCTACGTGAGCTTTCAGACGTCTCCTGGACAGAGATTTTTTTTATGCTTTTGTGTTGCAGGTTTCTTGCTAATTGCTAATGTCTTGTTCTGTTTTAATTTGTCATTCCTTTAAAAATATGGAACAATCTAGTTTTGTCGACGTTTTACAAGATTAAATAAAGCATCATTCTTAAAACAATAATAAAAGGAACACAACACGTACAACAGTGTACAACAGTGTGTGTGTTATTTCTTTGATCCAAACTAAGAGGATGGGTTTTCTTTTCCGTCTCCTTCTCAGACTCGCTCTTTGATCTAAACGCACTTTTTTTTTTAGCAATGTAAACGCAACTTAAGGCAAACTAAGGTCGACCCAAAAAAAAAAAAAAGACTTAAAAGCTCCACAATAACTAAAGTTCTTTGAAACAAAAATTTTTTTGTTGTGTCAGTCAGGCTAAAGCTATTACTGTACAGTGAATGCTTACAAACAACAGCAACAACACAAACACATAAATTAACAGTTGTGTGAAACCATGATCCTCCCGTTCTGTAAGCAAGAACCATCATCATAATAATAAAAATAATAATCAATCGTACGATAATGAGTGTGATATGCTAAATTTACACAATCGCTTACTATTTCGAGTTTTGAACAGCATCCTGAGTCTCCTTAGTGCTATTTATGAACACTTACAAAAATGTCTTTCCTCTCGTGTTACGTTTCAAACTGTAAAAATATATAACGGATAATTTTTCCCCCTATTTCTTGTCACTCATGCATTTCTTTCGATCTGCTATCTGATTACAGAAATAAAAACGTGAACAACAATAATCTTGACGTCACTGCTGACGTACAGTAAAGTGGCTCGGCTACGAGCGCCCCAAAAAGGGCAAAATGTGTCGACGGAGCAAAGCAACGACGACAACATTTCAAAAACATTTTTTCTAACCTGAACGGTTAATTGCTCGTTAGAAGACATGTTGCACACAGACCCTTATGGCAATATTGCAGTCTTTAAGTTTTGTGCTGCGCTGCACAGTTTAGTGTGTTCCCTTCTCTCTTTCTCCACTGAAGCCCGCACCAGCCCATTAACGATCTCCTTCCCACGGTCACTTGCTTTTCGCCCTATTACACGAACATGGAAAAGCCTAAACGCTAAACTGCGCAGTGCTAAACTCCCATTTCAGACTTCTTATTGTAAAAACATCAAAAACATATATATGTACAGATCACATTGTAAATATAGACAAAGTAAAAAAAAAGCAAGAGGAAGGGGTTAACCCTTAGTTAATAACAGTAGTTAAAAAGCACAGACAAGCTCACACACTCTGAGTGCAAGAGAGTTAAACACTTAGTCAGGAGCAGGCATGTGTATGAAGAGTCATAAGAATAATCACAGACGTGATGTACAGAGAGAGAGAGAATGAGTGAGTGAGTGAGCGGGGGAAAGGTGTCGGTCACACCACCATTTTGGGTCCAAAATCCAGCCGCTTCACCATTCTGTAACAAAAAAAAAACAAAAAAAAATGCATTAAGAAGAGTGGAAAAGAACGAGAATATCTATGTGAGAGAGAGAGAGAGAGAGAGAGAGAGAGGGAGGGAGATATGAAAGCCAAGGTATCAATTAAGAACACACAATTTCTTGCTCTGGTCTAAAATTACAGTTTTAGCTCTGACACTGGAGACTCCTTCCTCGAATATTAAAGTGAGAAAGGAGTCTCAAGGGTCAGAGGTAAAGCTGTAACTAGAGACTCCGTCCTTAAATGTTAAAGAAACATCTCCTTACAGAAAACATCACCACGTCAACCATCATACACACAATTTTATTTATTTTTTTAATAATCCACATTGCATTTATTTTGATGTTGCGATTGTGGCTTAAACTGCGATATGTAATTGTTAATCATACTAATTTTATATTCACACATTTTATCAAGACTAACTTTTATTATCCATATTCTTAAAAGTATTAAAAAAATATATAAATATATTCTTAAATTATTGGCAAACTCTACATAAATTTCTGTATATTATAGAAACAGGAATTACCAGTTACCTCCCCAAACGACATCACGATACTTCAGTGCCAATTCGATTTAAATTGCGATTCTAAAAGTATCATGATTTTATAAATTCCCAATTTAATATTACATTTTTACAGAGTTGGTTACAACAAAGGTTTACAAACCTTAAAAAAATTTAATGATTAAGTAAATGTAGCTTGTTCCTTATAACATTAGTTTTTCGCACTTAAAAACCAAAGCATTTAAACACTACAAACATTATTTAAAACCTCCATCTATACGCCCATTTATACGGCCAAAACATGGTATCGGTGGTTAAAAGTCTCTCATCTAGGTGAAAATCTTTTTTTTTAGATAGGATCATGGTACACCATTTTTTATAATTATTCACATTTTTATTAGATAAAAAAAAACACATTTGCTAAATACAATTTTATGCCCTTTTCCTCCTTTTATGTCCGTGGTGCCAGTTACTTTTTTTAATTTAAATCTTTCAACGATCTTAACTGTCATTCAGATGAAACTTATTTAAATTTCACTTAAAAAGACATAAACCTGAAAAAGTGTATTAGAAATAGAAAATTGTTAAAATATTGCAACATGAATTTGATATGGTTATGGACACTACAGATTTTTTTTTATGTTTACCAAAAGCTGTAATGCTTTTATTTAAGCAACCCTTAATGACAAAAAAAGATTTACATGATTTTATTCAATAAATATGTTCATTTTACATTCTTACAGTGCTGGAGATTTATTTACACAAATTTGTTTAGACTAAAAAGAATCTCGTACTCTTTGATTGCGTTTCTTCCTTTTCAGCTCCATCAGGCATGTTTTAACTCTAATATTATAACGAACCCTGGTCATGTGACTAAGCACCGCTTTTGGAAAACATTTTACGTTGAATAAAAAAATTAATCTTCAATTTCTTTTTCAAATGCATTTATTTTGTTACATTATACAAATAGTTTTATCTAAATTAATATTTTAATAAATCATCACTTAAACCTTCTGCCATTAAAATTATTCCACATTTATTGTGAGGTCTGTGAGGTCAGTTTTGTCAACAGAGTTTAACATTCAGCATGTCGCTCACCCCTCGAACAGGCCGTTAGGACTTGACTGGTTCTCTATGGCTTCTCTCGGCGTGCTGTGTGCGCTCTGAGCCATTGCTGAGCGGCTCGGCGTTCGGTCCTGGACCTGCAGCTCTCTGCATGACGCCAACTTTGACTCCAAATTCTAAAAAACACACACACACGTACAGACACACCGACAAACACCAAGGACACATACACAAAAAAAAAAAAAAACATGTTGAATTGTTAGGTACATTCATCTAACAGAAAACCCTAAACACAGACAGTGCAAAATATACACACTTCGCAAGTAGTACAAAAGTGAAGGACAGAAAAACAAAAACAAGCGACAGTAGAATTATCATTGTTTAATAAAATACTGATAAACAATAATAATTATTATTAATATCAGGCTAGGAGACTTACGCCGACTTTCCTCAGCAGCTCTCCTACGATGTTCAGAGCGGATATCCGTGCTGATGTGGTCAATGGCGTTCCAGTTAGACCTTCAACTGAATCACACATACATCACGAATAAAGGTTCATAAAAACTTTAGTTTGACTTAACTTTTTGTACTCACAAATATAACAAATAAAAAAAATAAAAAAAAATGACACTGCAAATTCACTATGTTTACAGACATGTGTGTGTGTGCGTGTGTGAAAGTGCGTGTGGTTGGGGTGTGATCTCACTTCTGCTGTAAGAAGACGGTGGTGTGTGAAAGGCACTCCCGAGCCCTGCTGCTGTTCTGGCCGGTGTAGTGAGGACCGAGGAATGAGCAGACGGAGTGTGTAACGGTGTTGACTCTGCCTTCTCTCCGTCCACTGAAATGCTGAGCGAGGGTTTACGGTCCTGCTTCTGTTTCACGGCCAGCTCCTGCCTCAGATCTACACACACACAAAAAAAAAAATACATGACTTACATAAAGAGACACAAACGTTGAAGCAGTGAAAGTAGTGAAAACTAAACAATGTTCCTAGTAGTATAGTTTGTTTATTTACTATTTATAGCTGTGGAAATAAAATTCATATTCTAAATGGCAGTGTACAAATATAATCAAAATCAGAGAACGTATCAAATTTGTAAAAAGTTTGATTTACTGCAACGACACATGTGCAGTATATTCCATTCTCTTATTATTTCACGCCTATGCTCAGTAAAGAACCTAAACTTTCCTGTCCTTGAGTAGCATCAAATGTCTCACAAACGCCAACATGTTCATCTAAAATATGAGTCCTGGTATACTTGCTCGTTATAACATGCACCACATGGAACAAGGCTGTGTCACCAAATAAATAAAATTTCTGCACAAAATGTTTTTAAATAAACACACATTAGGTCCCTTTGTATTTGGCGATTTGATCATGGCTACTCATTAATAAGAACTGAGGGCATGCATTTCTTTATAAACATCAATATTTCTGCATTTATAAGAGACAGTCTGTTCCTCTCATCATCCAGAAAGCCGAACAGTCGCTCAGCGTCCGCCCACATGCATGGAGCGGTAAGGTAAACTCGGGATGCCTCGGCCAGAGCTGCAAACCGATCTTTTTTTCTCCCTTCATTATTAATTTTGTGTAAATGGTTTTAGGCTTTTTACTCTGCACTGAAAGACTTGAGCTTATTGAGATAGGTCGTTAAGTGAGGATCGACTCACAAGATCTAGCTGCAGCCTTTGGGGATAACTTACTCAGATTATTCATGCTTAAGCGGCGTATAAGCTTTGTTTTGTTAAAGCTTTGAGCAGATGTTTGCCTATGTGGTTTTCCTTTAGGAAAAAATTTTGCATGTTGCAAATTTAACGTCTTTTGAAAAGAGATAATTTCCCCAGAATGGCGACGGCACGTTAATGTGGCTGTCGACTTGTGCATTTTGCGTCATCAAAATATCGATTACTTGAAAAATTCAGTAATTGTAAAAATTGTGATTATTAGTCAATTTTGATCGGCAGCTGATAAATCAAAGCACCCTTAGTTAGGAGCAGCATTAGGAGCTCACCTCGGGCTTCGTCTTTCAGTCTCTGCACCGACTCCAGCAGATTCTCCTTCTCATCCAGCTCACTCTCCAGGAAGGCGTTTCTCTCAATGACGTGGTTCATCCTCTGCTCGAAGTCCTCCAGAGACATGATAGTAGCCCTGAGAGAGAGAGCAAGGAAGAGAGAGAGAGAGAGAGAAAAACCAAATATTTAAAGAAACACTTTCTATAAACACTTTCCCCACAGAGTTTTACCTTCACATGTTATTGATTATAAAGAAGCATTATTTCCAAATCATCCTCATCCTTAAGTAGCACCATCACAGACAATCAATGTTGCACCTTTTGGCTCTCTCCAGGTCATCGTTGGCCTGTTCCAGCTCTCTGATGTATTTCTGTAACTGATCCTTGATGGCTGTGGTCTCTGCTAAGTCCGCCTCCAGGGCAGAAATCCGTCTGTAGGTCTCCGAGTGCTGTGTCTCATATTTCTCCTAAACAGACAATTAAAAAAAATAATAAATAAAAACTTAGCTCTGATAAAGTTGGACATACACTTACAGTAAAATCTTAAACAGAAGTTTTGAAATTCTCATAGACCCGAAATAAATAACGTCAGACACCAAACATGTCCTAGCTGATTACATGCATGTTATGCAAATATGTAACTTCTTTACCAGCGTGGTTACCCGCTGTCTTTGACTAATCCTACTATCAAATTTCTGACCTCCAATTTAACAAAAAAAAAAAAAAAAAACACTAGAAACATCTTATAAAGTTAGAATTCCTATTTTGAAACTCTTGATTGTCTCTTCAACCTCTTGAGTTCAGTAAGTAAGTCATAATGGAAAAATTAATCCATTTAGAGTTGCACTTCTGAATTCTTCCACATGATGCGATTGGAAACGTTAGTGACCAATACCGACCAGCAGGTGTCGCCCAAACACCTAAAAATGAAATTTATCCAAACCAACAGTGTAGGAAATAAGCGAACAATACTCTGGCAGTAATCGCTGAGCAGCCTAAAACTGATAACTTTTCAATTGAATCATACATTATAAGTGATTAAAAATCATCTAACTAAGCATTTCATATGCAACTTAACATTGTTTTAAGCCCTATAGAGATGACATGACAGGCATTCAGTCATCAGCTGCTTCTTGGCCTCTCAATCAGCCCTGTTGTTTTTCTTGGGCAGACTGTAAATGTTTGTGTGTGTGTGTGTGTGTGTGTGTGTGTGTGTGTGTGTGTGTGTGTGTGCGCGCATGCGTGCATGTCCCTTTCACCAACTGCCTACGTAATTTAACTTATACACAAACATAAATTAAAATCTCATGGCTGACGAAATATGATAAAAAGCACAAATGAATTCAAAGGTCACACACAGGCACGAGGGCGTAGCCTCCGTGTACAGGACATTCAGAGCAAAACATCAAACAAAAAACTCTTTTCATCCAAATCTGTATTCATGGCACTTTAAACAGACGCGCTGTGTATCTCGTTTTTATTTGTTTCCCATAAAAATACAATCACATGCCTCAAGCTGCTGAGAGTCTCAGGACATTTTCACACACGGGGTTCAGCTGTGTTTTCCTCCTCAGTGTGATAAGGGATAAAAGATAAGAGCATTCACACACACACACACACACTTGTTCCCTCTCAGAGAGGGAAAAGAGAGAAAAAACAAATAGAGATATAAAGACGTAGAACAAGAGAGAAAGAAACAAAGAAAGACAGGTAGGGAGAGGCAGTGAGAGACAGGAATAGACAGAAACCCAAAGAGGAGAAAGGGAGATGCAGAGCAATGGAAAAGTGGAGAATGAAAGACAAACAAACAGACCAGACAAAAGTGACAGAACAAACAGAAGTTGAAAGAGGGAAAGCCATACGGGTAGGGAAAGAGAAGGGCAGGCAGACAGGTAGGGAAAGAGAATGTGAGGGAGGGAGGGAGGAGGAGAGAGAGAGAGAGAGAGAGAGAGAAAAAAAAAAGAGAGGGGTAGGTGACAGAGAGAGGGAGAAAGAGAAAAAGACAAAAAGAAAGAGACATGCAGAGAAAATAACACCAAAAAGGTGAGACAGTCATGCAGACAGACACACAGCCTCAGTCTGCTTCCATCAGTACCTCAAGGCAGGGCTGTCTAAACGGGTGGGTGAAAAGGGGCAGTGGCCCTGAGGACCTCAGTAAAGCTGAACTATGCCTTAGCTATAAATATATCTGAGCACCAGAGATCGTCTGTGTGTGTGGGAGAGAGAGAGTGAGAGAGAAACGGTTGTTGAGAAATTTCGCTTTTAGCAAGAAAAACACAAAAAGCACCACTGAGCCCTTTCACCACATGCTCTCTGGGAACCAAATTATTTTTGGTTGCTGCAGGCTAAGCACTCCCGTCCCTCAGACAACAGATTAAACAACGAATGTTTAGCTTCAGATGAGCCACCACGGAGACACGTGTATATATTAAACTAAGACTGTAAAATATTTGAAATACTTCCAAGTGGTACAAAGCAGCAGCAGCTGTAAACGAATATGCACACGGACGAGTTGTTGAGTGTGTATAACTAACTTATCTTTTATGAACTACTAATCCTCTGATATGCGTGTCGGTTCAAACCCCATCCCCTGAGTGAGATCTTATATATATATATAAGCAAGGAAATAAAACTAATTCATAAGCCTTAAGTACCTTAAAACTTTCGAGTTCTGAGCGTAGCCGGTTATTTGTTGCCAGGAGTTCGCGGTTTCGCGCTTCACACTGCTTCAGCTCTGTTTCGAGTTCAGCTTCGTAATCTCGGCTCATCTGCTGGAACTCCTGCAGCTCGTCTCGAGCCTCTTCAGCCCTGAAATTCACAACGTATTTAGTGTCTAATGTAATTTAAAAAGAACAAAAACAAACTTAATCTCAATAAAAAACAGACAAGGTAGAAACCAATATTCAAATCAGCTCTAAAGGTGGACCACATTGCTGCACGAGGAGGTTAAGCCTATAAATTATAAGTGCACATTTTACTTTTTAAAAATGATGAATGTAAATACTGGGGCCCAATATGAAAACACCCCTAAGTCTCTCCCTCTACCATCTCAGAACGAAAGAACCTAGCTAACTAGCTAACGCTCTGAGAAGTTTGATCAACTCAAATGAGATGCGGTAAATCTATCCAAATCTGAGAAAGAGGTTTGCCCAGAACCTCTGGTGGTGCTGAGCCGCTCTCTCCTTCCAGTAATCCCGCTCATCTTCGATGGAAGGAAACGCCGGAGGCTCGGAGTCACTCATCACTGTTCGGGATAATCAGCGGGTTTTACTGGAACAGAAAGAAAAAACAAGCTTTATATAAAATAATTGAAATAGGAATAATTTCCCATGAACTGTGTTATGGCATTTGACTGATTTAACCAACAGCCAATAGGGTTTGAGATATGTCTTGATGCACCACTGATGAGTCTAAGCAGTTTAACACGTACAGGGAACGATTTATTTTCCAACTTCACCCATATTAACCTGTGATGTTATGCTGGATGTGTTTCTGAGGTTATAAATGTAAAATGTTTTCACAGAGCATGACAAGATCAATAAAATCATATGACCACTCACATGAACTCACAAACTCCACTAATAAATTCCCAGCATTCTTCAGACACAGCTGTTTAAATGTTTTGTTTAAAAATATATATATATTTTAAAGGATGGCTTTTGTGAGTGAGTTCAGAAAATCAGTGAACCATGTTTGCTGTCACTCTTGTGCAAGGCATGTCCTGTTGAGTATTTTATTCATTTCCATATTCCTAGACATACTATCAACAATACAGCACTATAAAACTCTGAAACACAACTGTAACACTTTAGTATACTAATGATATAATAAAAATAATTATTTTTATTTACTTGTAAATCTCAAAATAGGAGTATAATGAATTAGACCTTACTTCCAGTGGCTCCTGTTTAAACCTGATTTTTTTTCACACTTTTACATACACTTGTGAGCAAATTCAAAATAATGCAATTAAAAATATTTAAAATATACAAGTCATGTAAGGCAGCATCAATGCCCTTAGCCACCATTCTGACCTTTTCATAAGTATTGTAATTTAGACTACATTTCTCTAACACACCATAAGATGTTTTAGCATTTATTAAATATATACTTAATAAAATTTTGTGGTTTGGAACTTTCTAGAAATAAAGACTCAGACTAAGTCTTGACTCTAAAAACTAGAATAAATTTTCATTAAAGCCAGGTTAAGACTTTAGGGCGGCATATAAAGTGCCGTTAAAGCACATTTATTTAAATTATTTGCTTAATCGTACTACTTTTTGTTCAGTGCATCCGCTGAGGTAAAACTGTTAGCCGCTGATGCTAACCAAGCGCTCGCGCGACTTACCAAAACTTTACAAATTTTCCGAACCGACTTCTGCTTCGACGCCCAAAACGAATCAAATAACGGAAACCCTTTCTCGGGTTATATCCCACTCCGGATTGGGGTTTTAATACAGTTTTAGTGCTAATAATTTAGAAAAAGCAAATAAGTAAAATAACAAGCACTTTTAGACAATAGCAAGGGGAAATCCTCTCAGAATCAATTCTTCTTCTCTTAGAATCTGATGTTCGCTCGTGGAACAACTGAAAGGCTTCCTCGTGATCCTGCAATCTCAATGTCATACGCATGAGGAATAATGACAACGCTATAGCTTGGAGATCGGCGAATGTTTGCTCACTTCCTAGTTGACGTCGAGGTCGAATTTCATTGGACCATTCGTAATGAGGCGTCATACAGGAAAGAGATGTGATTGGCCGGACCAAGTGAAATATCGGCGGTGAAATATCTCATTCTTTTTTTTAACAGTAATAAATTATATATACACATATTATATAAATTGATGTGTAACATAGCATTTTATATAAAATAATTTATAATGAATTTATACTGACTTATAATTAATTTATAATATAGCAAACAATTGTGTATATATAAAAACGTACAATAAAATGCATTTATATTCCATCATTTTATATAAATAAATGTATATGAATTTATATTTAAATAAATATTTGATTTATAATATACTGTAGCTATATAGATAGATAGATAGATAGGCCTTTTATATATATTGTCTTTGTTAAATTAATTTCGCATTCTGGTGATATTCAACTCCTAAAACTTTTTTTTATCATTTACTTTCTGAAACACAAAAACCTACACAGATCCAAAAGATTCTAATGTGTGTAAAGTGTTCGATATTTCTGACATTCAGACAAAAAAAAAAAAAGGGACCCACATTTTGACTTTTATTACTCTTGCTCATGTTCCACGTTATACTTTACCCAGAAGGCCTTGCTGCCGGTGATGGAATTCCAGCCAGTCTCAAGTGAGTCAGATCAACAAGTTGAATCGACTTCCAATTACGTCATTGATTCTTTTTTTTTTTTTAAACAGAACAGTTTGGGGTATCATAGTAATATTAACCTAGCTATAGATGATTTGAGAAAGTACGTCTAAAACCTTCCTACATCTACAAAGAACAAACAAAAAAAACAAACTTGGCAGATTAAATGAGATATAAGAACCACATCCAAAGATTTGATTGGTTCAGATAAAACAGATTTCCTTTAAAACAGCTGATGTTGGTAGGTGCAAATACATAAGAAGTAAAAGGCTTCATATTTCAATCCTATCACATTTAATCTGCTATAGACATGAATTACTGTCACCAAATTTCTCTGGAAGTGCGTGGAAAGCCCTACCCCTAGTGGGCAGTAAGGGTATTGCAGATGAGTAATTTATAAAAAAAAATAAAAAAATTCAGTTGTCAACTTTGTAATGTCAAGTAAACATTTCTGATCAAGTATGAGTATTTAGTGTAGTGTGTGGGCATAGGGGGAAAAGTATAAAAGAATACCATGTATGTATGTATCTTTTTTTTCTTTATGGTAAAATAAACAAGCCAATTTGATAAATGTATTTATATGCAAAAAAGTAATTCAGAATAAAAAAAATAAGTCCATGAGATTTAAATGATGCGACACTACTCTTAGTCCTTCGTATGTTAAGAGTTGTGGTTAAAGGTTTGGGTGTGCTGTAGATGATTTTCATATTGGGCCGCAGGCTCGTTAAGTGTTGGAACGGCTGCTATGAAGTATTTGGATATTTAAATACATTTGCATTGCTTTGCTCGGTAAAGCACAATCGTTTCAAACCTACTGAAGAGTGTACCGAGTCATAAACGATGTGAACATTCCACAAATCGCTGTCACAAAGTTGTCTAGAATGTACATGTTGTAAACCGGTTCCAGCTCGATGTCAAAAGCACAAAGCAAACTCTATGAAACATGCACCTTGTGTGTTATGATGGGAACGAAGGAATACCAGAGCCATGCCTGAGCGACCAGCTCGACACATCAGTGCAAGATGTCACTAGTGCTCGAGTAGCTGGATGTACACACTTCAACTAGTCACACACTAAGATTTAGGGGAAAGCCTTCGCAGAAGAGTGGAGTGCATTGTACATAGAAGGTATAAATGTGGCTATAACTGCAAAAAGGCTAATTAGGATAAAAAATTAAAACACCTTAGACAAAATAAAAGAAGAATTTCCCAATTTAATATTTTTTATTTTCATAGAAGTTTGCTTTAATAACACGTGAGCACGCTCGTGCGCTCTGCAAGAATGCGACGAGAAGAAAACTCAAAGTGTGTGTGTGTGTGTGTGTGTGTAAGCGAAGGGAGACAATACGACCGTGATATACTGAGGTTTAATTCTTTCTTTTCTTTTTTTTCTTCCTCTCCGGCTTTGACTGGTTAAACTTTTTAAACCTTTCTGTTACACAAGTTACCTCTGGTCCACATCTTTATTATTATTATTATAACAGCGTATTCGCTGCAAACTGTACTCCTCTGGTGTAAAGAAAAGAAAAATCATTTTTAAAAAAAGAAACTACAATAAACACAACCATCTTCTGTAAGTCTGGTGAATTAAAAGGAAAGGAAAAAATTGTAAAAAAAAAAAAAAAAAAAAAAAAAAATGGCACTGCTGAGCTCTCAATATGAGAAAGCTGACAACATGTGGACTTGGATTTCTTTTCTTTTTTTATTAATTTTTTTCTTTGCTTAAAAACAAAATTTCTTGTTAAAGAAGTTGTTTTGCTTTTTGTGAGCTGGTTCTTCTGGAAGGCGGGAAGGCCGGGAAAACGGTGCTGCTCCTGCCGCAACACACACCAACCTCTCTTCCACGTTCGGCTTCCCCACGACACACCCACGCACTCACGTGCACATAGAGCTTTTCAGTCTTTCTCAGCAACAAGCTTCAGCACTTTCCCAATGGCAATGGTCTTTCCTGTGAGAGACAGAAAGAGAGAGACAGGGGAATAAAAAATAAATAAATAAAAAGATTTTAAAAAATCATGAAAATTCAAAATCAGTTTCATTCTAAAGCAAGACGAAATGACTTAGAATAAGAAGCTCAAAATGCTTATAAAAGCTTTTATTTTAATACATGCAAATTGCATTGGGAACACTGTACCTATTCTAAATTGATGCATAAAAAAATGTGTCAAATGTGTTATTTTACAGGAAGTAAAGAAAAAGAAATATTAAGCTGTTAAAAAATAGCATTGTGCATTTTTCTTTAAAAACACAAGTGTTTCCTGAATAAACTGAAAAGGCTTGACTTGTGAATCACTGACCTAAAATTTAGTTGTATAACCCACTGTTTCACATCTGTGCTGCATGAAGTCGACCAACTTCTGGCACCAGTGAACATGTAGTCCATTAGCCCAGGACGGTTCTGATAGCGCAACATACCACAATTCCTCTACATTTTCTGAGTTTTGCCTCAGAAACAGCATGTGTGATGTCATTTCTCAGGTTTTTTATTAGGTTACAATCTGAGGTTTGGTCTGACCACTCTTTAACCTGCTCGCTTATTGGTGTGTTATTTCATAAGCCTTTCCCCTTCAGCACAAGATGGCATGACATCTAAGTATTTTGATGTATTTATTCAAACTAATCCATGATCCCTGGCATGAAACATCACTGTATGAGAAACATCCCCATATCACGATGCTGACACCACCATGCTTCAGTGTCTTCAACAGCTTTTTTTAAAAATTCAGTATCTGGAAAAAACCATCTGCGACCATCTCCCCCATACCAGATTTTCAGAGAGAAACGCACTTATAACCAGCATGTACAACATTTACAGGAGCGAAAAAGAACAAGAAAGGCACATATCCACCGATCAGACTTATCAAAAGTGGACCTATATCAACTGTTAACTGTCTAGCATCCTTCTTGTAATGTGTCTCAGGATTCGACATAGTGTGTGTTCTGATTTTGCTTTTCTGCTAATCGCGGCCATAGCGAGTGCGTATTTGCCTTTTACCCACTTCAAAGTTGATGTGAACGTCAGCTAAAGCTCTTTGAAGCTCTGCCTTCTCGCTCTTTAGGATATCTGCCCAGGTGTTCCTAATAAAGCGAACTGGTTTGTGTACTTGACTGACCTTCGTCCCTCAGGGTGAACCGGCCCATCTGGGGGAAGTCTTTAAACGTCTCGAGGCAGATGGTCCCAGCGGTTCGGAGGCGAGCGATGCACGCTTGGTCCTGTTTGACGAAGCGAGGTCGCGTCTTGCTCTTCTCGCCCGTTTTCTTGTCCACCAAACAAATTAAGGCCTGCAGGAAGGCGAAACAACGAACACGGCACATGAACCAACACATGTATTTAAATCAAAGAACCAATCTGGCAACCCAACGTTCTGATGATTAACTTTTCGGTGTCTTAAGTAAAGGCTTTTTTGATATCTAGATATGAAACTGATTATATCCTGTGTGTATATAAACTTATATAAAACTCTGGAGAGTGAATTACGGGTAACGGTGGTTTTTTTTTTTTTTTTTTTATACCGTGAGCTGCACTTCCTCGATGCAGGAGTGAATGTGCAGGACCGCGTTGTAGCCCGGACAGATGATGGACTTGTGTTCAATGATGGCGATCTGGAAAATGTAAGGGGGGGAAAAATGTTTTAAGCAGTAGTTAAGGATTTTAAATATTTCTTGTTGCGTTAAAATAAATAAATACAAGGTTTCACATTTTTTTGTTTGTTTGTACCTGAGCATCGAAGGTGCGTCCCGAGTGACAGAGGTTCTCCGGGGTGCACAGGATGAAGCCGGGCAGGATCTCCTCCTCCTCAATGCCTTTCAGTCGAAGCTTCAGGTTCTCTCCGGGTGACGCGTCGTCCGTCTCGACATCGTCTGAAAGCAGGCTCAGCACCTCCACCGTGTGCTACGCAAACAACAGAAACAAAGCAATGCAATTACTGAGCATGTTATTTATTAAATGACTTATACAAGATATATATATATATATATATATATAAATAAAACAAACATCAGTGGGATATTATGGGATGTGCTTTATGATCTTACCCTGTTGGGCATCATGACGAGCTGCTGGGCTTTACTGATGCAACCAGACTCCAGCTTTCCCAAAATCACAGTCCCCATGTCCTAGAGAAGATTGAAATCTTTATAACAGCTTTTTCTCATTTGCTCAGTTATAAACAGAAACCACAATTTTTTTTACTGATGTTAGCACCACATGGATACCTAGTGCTGCTTGTTATTTCATTCTGATGGATTAAAACAAATCATTATCTTAGAACGGTTCACAACACCTATCGCACACACTCAGCGTCCAAATCAACATGGCCGACACTAAAGCTTTTCATTCGGCAATGTTTGTATAAGCCAACTGATTTCTAATTAAAAATTAGTTTTGATACAAGGTTCTATTATTAGGTCCCTATTCTCAGCTAACTTTAGTTTTGTGAATCAAAACCATAAAATTCAAGCAGATTTATATTTATTAAACAATACCAGTTATTACAGAACATCCAAAGCTTTCTTTTGAGTGAATTGTTACAGTATAAACACTACAGCAAATAATACAACCGTACACAAGAACTACCTTTCTGACAGTGGAAAGTTGTATTAAATGGACTTTTTTTTTTTTTTTTTTTTTATACGCTACGGTACTCTTATGTTACTGTTCTGCCTGAATCCACTGAGTGCGTCATCATCATTATGGGTTTACATTATGCAGTATAAATTCTGATTCATGTTGTAAAGTGGGCGGAGCTTGTACAAGTGAACAACTTGTGCACACAGCTTTTATTTTATTTAAATAATACATTTTTTGGCTTGCAGTGAACAAACTAGTGAGCCAGAGTAAAGTACACAGGATGTACACACTACAGGAAAAGAAAAACGTGTATAAATATTTTAACACTAAATTTATTGAGACATCATGAGATTAATACATACTTTTGGCCTCTACAGTTACAAAATAAATTCATTAAATCAGTTTGAATTCATGAAGTTTTTCTTTCCCATGAAGTGTGTGTACATTTCTTTGGCTGACTCTGTATTTTATGTAATAAATCATTTACTACGAAGCACTAAAACATTAAGTCACTTAATTGGGTAAACAATTATATATTTAATAAATAAATAAAAATGAAACAGACTGTTTGTTGATATTTACCTTGTACTTATCTGCGATCGGTAACCTAACTGGTCCGTCACTTGATCTGCAGAAATTTGGCAAACTGTCCAGGTGTGGAATGAAAGGTAATCCTCTGGAAACACACACACACACACAAATCTTATTAGTTACATGAAGCAAATAAAAATTCATAAAAGCAAATAAACAGAGTTAGTGAACTCTGTGCAGAATAAAAGTGTTCAGCGTGCACCATTACACTAACGTGGTGGCGTGAGGGAAGCTGTTACTATAGGAACTAAAAATGGGGGAGATTTATTCAGGTCTGACTTGCGATTTTGTGTGGCGAGTCATGTATCGCCACACCGACTACAAAATCAATAATAATAAAAATTATATATAACATTTATAACAGATGTCGATCTGCCTCTGTTTGATCGACCCTGATCAGTGATAAGCCTCAGACATAAAGGATTCTCTTTCGAGTGTTGCATCAGAAATTGTGTGCGTTAAAAGTTTCCAATCTCCTTTTTTTCCCTCCAAATTCTGTGCGAATCAGTCGAACTCGCTCATTACACTTATACACCAGTCTCAACACTGAGCGCTAATTAGCCACTAGGAGCCTCCACGCGCCCGCATGCTTGCAGCTGCTTAACCCGCACGTTTTGAAGGCATTAGAGGAGGTAAAACATTAGTTTCTTTTTAATCCAACAGGTAAACAAACTATTCACACATTTTCATCCCGAGTGGCAGAAGTAAATTATTTGCCAAGATTGTTTACATAAATAATTATGGCAGATGACACGTACATGCAGCTGCTCAGTTAAATCTTAAACTTGTGTATTTAAAGTTAGTTTGTATTGTTTAAATGAGAAATTTTAACACTAAATTTAAAAATACATAAATAAAAATTTAATATGGACCCGTGATTTGAAGCTGCCGTTCTGTCAGAGCTGCTTAGAGCTGTGACGGTGCTTAGTTATAATCAACCAATCAGATTTGAGTACGAGAAATGTATAAAGCGACACCTCTTCTGCACTTGAACTTGAACTTACGTGTACCAGGAGCAGTGCTCCGCTGGTTCTTTCAGGTTGGCCCCTGTCAGTCCTGAACATGGCATGAAGTGAATGTCTTTCCGGGGGTTGAAGCCCACCTTCTTCAAAAATGGCACCAGTTTCTCCTTACACTCCTCGTATCTGTGGACAAGCGTTTACAAAATGACATGTCTTTAGAATTTAGAGCCTCCTTGATCGAGTAGTTCAAGTCTCTTTCTCTCTCTCAACAAGGTACAAACAAATAAAGTCTCCGTTTAAAAAAGTAAGCAGATTCCTGACCTCTCCAAGCTCCAGTTCACAGTGGGGTCGTCCATTTTGTTCACCAGGACGATCAGGTGTTTGACTCCCGCCGTTTTGGCCAGCATGGCGTGCTCTCGCGTCTGACCGCCTTTTTCAAACCCCGTCTCAAACTCGCCTTTACGCGCCGAAATCACCTGCGGGACATTTCATAGATTTTAGCGTTCATGATGATAAAAAAAAAAAAAAACATTTAGGATCTCACTGAACACGCATTTCAAAAGTGTAAACAACTGTACAATATATGGGCAAAAGTATGTGGACACATAACCACCAGATTTATTACACGTGATGGTGAAAATGACATTCCAGACTTCACTATTATAAGAAGCTGTAATGCAGGTTTTGAGCACAAGAGGGAAACTTTTGGCCATACAGTACCTTACATGGTAAATAAGAGATGAAACATGAGTATCTCAAGTCATTTCTATACGTGTATCATGATACACAGGTTGGCAGACAAACTGAAGGCAACAAGGTAAAAAAGTTAAAGAAAAACTTATTGAATTTAAATTACAGATTCTTTCTGTTTGAAAACTAGATGAACTTAAACCTTGTGCTACAAGCTGCTTTACATACAAGTTTGTTACAGCTAAACTGAAAAAAAAAACTAATTTCACACAAGTTACAGAAACTATATATTTCCTATAAAATCTATTTATAATGAGTGTGCACCTCTCAGAGACTCACCAGTACGGCCAAATCGGCTTGCGACGCGCCTCCGATCATGTTCGGGACGAAGCTCTTGTGTCCCGGCGCGTCCAGGATGGTGAAGTGCTTCTTCTCCGTCTCGAAATACGCTCGGCCGACCTCCACAGTCTTACCCTTATCCCTCTCCTCCTGATTTGTATCGAGGGCCCAAGAGAGGTACCTACAGGGAGGGAGCACAGATTTAACCCAAAAGTACATTAATTTCAGAGACGATTTATCTGTTTTACTAAATAGGGAGAAACCTGGAAAAACTGGGTTGTAGAGACAATTCTTTTCTTTTTCTTTTTTTACCATGACATATTTCAAGAGACACCCGTACATTTACCTCAGCACCTTTTAAATTCTCATCTCCGATCGGTCAGAGAAGAGGGTGATTTATTTTTACGCATTAACAAGCAACACCAAGACGCTTATTTGGCATTCCTGGAAAGAGTCTAGCGCTTCTTAACATTCAGAAATACAATACTGAACAAACTTTGTCTGCTTTTCAAACGTGCGTATTCCACCACAAACTTTGTTACAAAAAAATAGAATAGAAAGTCAGAAAAGTAGCACACTATTTTAACAACCACTTTTTAAACGAAAAAAAAAAAAAAAAAAAAGGGAAGCTGCTGGGTTTAGCCAGCCAAAAGCACATTAAAATTTTTTGTTAAATTATTAAAGAAGCAGGTGTCCTCAGAGGAACTGTGGCTGACGCTGCAGGATGCTTCGTCAAACTGAGCTTAAACAGCAAATGTCGTTATAAAACTGCACAAACTGTATTCAAGTCTAACGGGAACTCAAAGCGCCGTCACACCAACTACTGACTTTGTTCCTTTAGTAACTGTTTACTACAGTTTACGGTCGACCCCCGCAAAGTCGTGGTTCAGAGTTTGCTGGATCAGTCGTTCGCGGATTTTTTTCTTAAAATCTACCTCTAATTGTTTTCGGAAATCACAAATATCCTCTTTTCATGGCAACATATAAATTTTCATGCGTTTTAGCTCTAAACTATGAAGAACAATATAATGTATTAATTTTGTAACAAATATCATAAAATAACTAAGGGTAATATATTAAGCGGAGGTTGAAATAAAATTTAAGTGTCTGGGAGCATATTTAGGGGTAAACTATAAAAAAAAAAAAAAATTGATTTTTTGGACCGCATCCAAAAGTATAGGAATATAACCCTCACCAATTTTGGTCGATCGTACAAGTTTTCTTCTTTTTTTGAAAGCATTCTTCCTCTACAGCTTTGTTTGCATGTGCCTTATGTTTTCCACAGTTACTTAAACCTTTTACATGTTTA
Source organism: Clarias gariepinus (assembly GCF_024256425.1). NCBI lineage: Eukaryota > Metazoa > Chordata > Actinopteri > Siluriformes > Clariidae > Clarias > Clarias gariepinus. The sequence goes on from NC_071115.1 coordinate 4,597,959, forward strand.
GGACATGTTTTCGATGGTTCCTTGTTAACTGATCGAGCAACTAATAATCTGATCTCGGCGATGCAGAGGGCACACATCCACAAATATTATTTTTTAACATTGCACAGCAACTTTTATTTTGAAAGCTTAAAATAAACATTTACGCAGACATTTTGACTTAAGGCGTGAATTCCCTTTAACTGGAAATGAAATGAAAATATAAATAATTTTCCTGTCAGAAACGAGGTGAGAATATGGACATATTTAGGATTTGGTAAGAAGTTGGACATTTATGTCTACTGAGAGAATCAACGTCAGACCATGTGGTAATCAAACTTGTCATTTCCACAAAAATTTTAAAAGGGGAACAAAAAGTGCACGACTTCAAGGGTTTTTTAAAAAAAGGGTACAGTGGTTTATAGTTTCTATAACACAACCAAGAACAGGAACTAACAAGCTTTTACGGACGTTACACAACATTAAACGTTAAACAGAAACAACTAAATGCATGACAACTCATTCTTAAATGAACACGAAGAAAGTGTTTCCTGTAGTAAAAGCGGAATAAACTGCTTCTTGACATGCTGATGTAGAAAATTGTGACGTGATTATTTCCCTATAAACCGCACACCGCGGAATGATTCATTCCACAAACGGTGTAATAAATTAAATTACCAAGTTTCCCTGTTCTTCTCCTTGGCCTCCCTTTCGTATTTCTCCAGAGTTCTCTTCTCCACCATGCCTGTTAAATACCTGTAAGGTAAAAAGAAAAACACAAACACACTTAGAAATTCCACAAGACTCGCTTAACCTCCACCTGAAATTCATACATTAGTTTACTAACAGCGCCATCTATTGACCACTAAATATTTTTATTAATTTTTTTTTAATCAGCCTTTCGACCTTTTCAGGAACCAAAGATTTAATTTTTTATTGTAGTTCTTGCTTTCAGTGCTTTTTTAATGCTTAATTTTTCCACCCCAATCTTATTCTTTACATTAGGGGTGGCGCTGTATGACCAGTGTGAGGGCAGTCCCTCCTGCAGCCCAGAAAAACTAAATTGAGAAATGTTTTAAATTCCTTCTACCTTTATTTGTTAATAGGTATAAAGCCACATCCACACACGAGCTAAAAAAGGCACTATATAAACAAAAGCAGTATTTATAACACCTAAAAAAAAAAAAAATAACATAACTGGTAAAACCTGAGACGCTGGTTTGCTATTCCTAGAAGGAGTCTCCAGTGTCAGCGCTTTCTAACACTCAGAGGTCCAGCAAAAATATATATATAAATAAAAAATTTCTTGGGCACCCCATGTTTTATTTTTTTAACAAACTTTTATAGATTTTTTTTCTTCATTTCATGACTTTATTATTTAATAAGTACAAAACATTTTAAGCTTTTTGGACATCAGTATTTCACAAAAAAAAAAAAAAAAAAAAAAAATTGAGCAGCTACTCACATGATCTGTCCACCGATGGTCGATTTTCCGGCGTCTAGAAACAAAGGAGTTGAAAAATGCAGTTAGAAATCTAAAGACGTGTAATAACTTCATAAGAGACTCAATGACAACCCTGTGTGTTCAAATTACACACACACCAGGGTTTATCAGGATCAACATTACTGTTTCTCTTTGTTTAGGAAGTCTGTATTCCAACAGTGCGCGTGTGTGTGTGTACACACACATGATATGGCCCACATGAGCAGCGTGTATACACAGCCCGTAACGTCTGCTTGTCACCTGAGGGTATCGGACAAATCTGACTGAACAAATGACTGAACTTATAATTAAATTAATTATTTAAAAAAAAAAAAAAAAAATGAAGAAAAAAAAAAAAAAAAATAGCCCATGTAAATGTTAGCGCCTCTTAATACACAACCCCAGGGTTCAAAATTAAACATCAGGTTTAAGCCACGCCCACTTCTTAGTCAACTCCAAGAACAGAACAGCAGGGGCAAAGTCATTTGTAACAATTTGTAACGCTTCTAATACTTTAGTTTACTATATTTAAACCTAGAACTCATCACACATGGCGACCAGCAAACAGAGCACTGAAACACGGCCTACAAAATTCTCCAGATCCGAGTCAAATCACGAAACCAATAACTCCCAAAAGGATCTGCTGCCAGACACCACATCGCACCCCCGGAGACCCTGTGGATCCATGCCCTGAGGGGCCGGAGCTGTCTCAATGGCACAAGAGGAACCAAAAACCTAGGCGGTTATCATCACGTTATGGCTATACTGTATAACCAACTTATTTTTCATTCTATTCTTCACTGCTAGCTAAATTTTTTCATCCCAGCATTCGTCTTCGTCACCTCTCCATCTGCTCACCTGCGTCACTTTACGTCCCTCTTTTTTCTTTCTCCAGTTTTGTCATTTACATTCACCTACTGTACCTCATACATTGATTTCCGTTTAACTCTTAATTATTTTTATTACACTATTGAAAAAGTCTCAACTCTTTGCATCACCTTCACTCCTTCCAACAAACTTTTTTTGTCCTTCATCGCCCCTCATCATCATCATCATCACTACTACCAACACCACCACATTCTCACTCCACAGCAAACTCCTCAAAAAAAAAAAAAAAAAAACTAATCTGAGCGCCTTTCCTGATGTATAAGGTAAAAACACAGGTCGAGCGCGACCTCCAAATATCACGAAGAGGACACATAAACCGAGCTGAGACCTATAAAAAAAAAAAAAAACAAAGCTTAACAAGTGTGTGCGTGTGTGGGAGTAAACAGGCATTTTCTCATGAACCTGGAACAACTGGTATTCATTTAGTGCTGACGTCTCTCGCGCTCTTATCACTGTCCAAGGCCTTTTTATTTTCTCTTCAAGTTTCTCACACGAAGCGTTACACTCCCATCAGAGTATTTTAACAAAAGTCTAACATCTTTTTTTTTTTTAGGACTTTTATAAAAGTAAAAAATAAAAATAAAAAAATTATTCACTTTTACTTGAAAGAAGCTTTAAATTATTATTTTTTTTTATAAATTAATTTTTAAAAAGCTTGGAGGAAAATAAATTCTCTATTAAAATTGATAGACATGAAACAGACAAGATAATTTATTTGATCGATTGATTTAGTAACGGCAAATCAAATCAATGCTGATTTATCAATAAATCACCACGCGAGGAAAAGCAGACTGGAATTTACATTTCGTTCCCTCGACTGTCACGCGCGTTTCACGGCAACACCATTAATAATAACAATAAATTAAGCCTTAAATAACCAAATAACACATTTGCCATCCTGACAATCATCCGAATCGCAAGAGTGCATCACGTTCATCTTTTTATATCTTGCATATTATATTACATTACCTCATACCGTTCACACCTCAGGTACTCATCTCTTGTGCACAGGCACACACACCCCTCTCTCTTTTTAAAAAGAGGCAGGACATGAAAACCAGTATCACACACACTCCAATCTTCTCCATTTTTCTACTAACTTGTTTAAAAATAAATACTTTTTAAAAAAATGATGATTTTTTTTATTTTATTTTTACTAATCTTTTTTTCTTGATATTCTTTCTTTGGCAGTAATACGATCTTGATTTATTTATTATTTTTTTTAAAGACTTGCTTCTCCGAGACGCAACTGTACTCACCCACGTGTCCGATGAACACCACGTTGACGTGTTCTTTCTTGGGCGCGTTGGGCTGCGTGGGAGTCACTTTCGGCGTGGGCACTTCCTCGTCCTCCTCCATCACCTCCTCCTGGAGAGAGTCTTCCTCTCCGCCCTTCCGCTCCCAGCTCTCGTCCTCGGCTGCCGTCTCTCCGTCTCTGGAGCCGTTCTCTACAGGCGGAGGAGGTGCTGTCACAACAAACACGCAGCACACGCGTCAGTGATACATATACACGCACGCGCGCTTTACAAGTTAGGTGTTTACACGCTCAACAGATCAGACACTGGTCGTTCTTGTTACATCGGTTGAAAGTGTAAAGATTTAGAGTGCAGTGATGAAGCAGAGATAGATACAGTGTAAATGTCATGAAAGGTGAGGAACAGGTCGTGTCGTACTGCTTGGAAACTTTACTATAGATAATTTTTTTTTTTAAAGGATAGCATAAATTGATAAAAGAATTGTACCACGTTGCTTTAGCGCCAAAAAAAAAAAAAAAAAAAAACTTAGCTAAATTTATTTATTTATTTTGTTTAAGTCACTCACCGGCTGTTTCTGAGACCTCGATACAGCCATCATTCTCCACCACTGTAAGAAGGAAAAAGAAAAAGTTTATCATTTACACAAAAAACAAAACGCCCTGCACAAACCTCAAAGTGCATAAAGCTTCTACGCTGCGTTCTTTCCCGAAGTGAACTTGACAGGGTGCTCCCTACTCCCTGTGCAGGGAATGTTGGTTGAGGGAACTTTTCTCGTCCGCAGACATCACTTCCTCTGTGCGTTACCATGGTAACGTGAGCTCCTGGGAGACCTGTGGCTGCCGCTGTGGATATTCCACACTACGGACATAAAATATTTATTGAAACAAAAAACTAATACCGTTATAAATTAATTGCTATGAAAACGTGTCTAGCCTGTGAATTATTTTTATTAACTTACAAGATGTACGGAGAAAAATAAAAGATTTTTTTTACAGATTGCTGCTTATATAATACTAAGGATTTTTTGATGAAAATTATTATTTTAGATAATTATCATCCTTGATAATAATGACTAGTAAATATATAAATACTTATAAATGGAGCTCTTAAAAAAAAAAAAAAAAAGGGGTTAAAACTAATCCCTTTTGGAATGAAAAGACTTATTTATGATCAGATAGAGAAACGTGGTTAAAAGGTCCAACTGCATTTTTTTGGTCAAATCTTTGAAGATTGACAGCACCACCTTGAGGACTGGGGCTCGCAGCTGTATTATTAGTTAGTTTTCTTAAATCCCTCTTCTTCCCTGTTTCTGGAGGGATGCCAAACGAACACACTGTAGAGAGAGTGAAGTCCCTTTTTCCGCTTGTAAATAAGCAATATTGTGCTTTTGATCGGTTAATATACAGACAGTGCCTCGATTAAAGCTTTGCGGTTAAAGACTAATCACTGTTTAAAAAGGTAAATGATTTACATAACAAGCATGACAAAGACAAAAAGCTGATTTAAAAAAAAAAATCTCCAAGGAGACGCCCGTGTCACGTTTCTCCCTCCCCCACCCAACACCCCTCGCATGTTAAACGTCACAAGCTGGGATGGACATTAACATTTACCCCTACAGAATTAACAACAAAACACAGCACGAGTATAAAGGGTACTCCAGAGATAGGACCCGTATCTGAACCCAGAGCAAACTGGACCAAGACAAAGACTCTATTTTGCTTAGAGTTTTAGTAAGCCTGTAAGTAAGTTTTTAATTTGACTGGAAATAAGCTAACTACTCCTATATTTGGTTTGTTGTAATCTCATTTTAAATTTTTTTAGATAGATTTAACTATATTCAAGATATAATTTAAGTACCTTTTTCTTCTGATTGTTCTGCCTTAAACACGTCATTCTTTTTTTACGAACAACAGAACAGCTACAGTAATGACTTTATAAAGCAAAAGGACAGAGAAATGTAAATAATCGAGCATAATTGAAAAGAAAACTGTGGAAGTATCATACAATTAATGGAAAAGGTGAGAAATAATCTTGAATATAACCAAGTGTATCAATAATTTTTTTAAATAAGATTACAACAAACCAAATCTAAAATTACACTTATTTCTTACCAAATGTTAAATTTTAAAAATGTCTCGTTTCGAGAAATAAATTCCTAAAAACCAGCAACATGATTGGCCAATAAAACAAGACATTTTTCACTTGCAATTTTAGTAACATGACTAGAAATAAGAAGCTTAATAATCTTATATTTTCTATGTGCGACTACATGATCAAGTCTCCTGTGTACATCAGTGCCTCTTCTAAACTTCCTGAATCATAAAATTGGGGGAGAAAATGCCTTAAACATGTACAACTGTACAGTCTTGGTCTGAGAGCTAAAGCCTCCTCTACACTCGCTACCTGAGAATGTCTTCTCATAAGGTGACAGAAAATAAGATCTCGCATCACTTTACACTCGCAAATGCATACAATATTGTAGAAGTATTTTTCTACTTAGATAAAACGACTCTCCATCAGGTCCGAAACAAAACACAAACATTTCAGGTTTGTTAGAAAAAGAAAAAAAAAAAAAAACACTGGAAAAACTTGTTTGCATGATGAGGGTTTGTGTTGCTTTTGCTGTCCGAAAGCCCTGAGGAGACATGCAAGAAGTTTTATTTTCTCTCTCTTTTTAAACAGAAATTTTACTGATAAACTGATCTGGTCCAAACAGGACTGACGTCATTCAATTAAGGGGCGGGGCGTGAACATTTAGTTGTTTTTTTTTCCCCCCGACGGTACAGGAGCGAGCTTGTAGATTTAGTCCTGAACTAAAACACAAAGTCCCTTTGTGTATCCTTAAAACCTCTCTTAAGCTACATGGAGGAGAAAAACAACACGGTGCCAACACAGCAGTGACTCAACACACACACACACACACACACACAGCACCTTTTCTTTTAAATTTCTTTTCTGTAACCTGCAGCATTTAATATCCCACCAGGCTTAGAAAAATCTGTCATTATTTATTAAATAATCCGGATTTAAAACCCAGTACATAGCAAAAGGCAAATGTAATGGCACCCACACCTTTTCACCTATGATTTTCTTTTTTTCTGTGAAAATATTATAATAAAACTGGTAACTAAGTCAAACACCACAACCACTAACTAACTGCCCACACACAGAGCACATTCCCATCAGGCTTACAAAAAACAAAAAAAGAATCACGTGACCAGAATTATTTATTAGATAATCCGGAGTTAAAACCCAGCACATAGCCGAAGCCAAAAGTAATGGCACCCACACACACTTTGTAGTGCTTTTTCTGAGGTAATTAACCTAGAAATTTTATATAAAAAAAAAACAAGATACAAAAAAATAAGGTAATTAACTCGCACCACAACCACTAAATGCCCCACACACACACACACACCAGGTGTGGCAGAGGTGGTGTGGGTGTTTTAAACAAACATAGATATCTTGCCATCTACTGTAGATTTTTTTTTTTTTTTTTTTTTACTAGTATATATTTTTTTTAATCTTTGTTATTGAAGTCTCGGTGTTTAAAGCAATGTTAGCTAGTTAGCCGACTTTAACACGTGTGGTGATTTGTGGTTAGAGAATTTAAAACTAAATAACAGCAATAAAGCCTGGTGTTTAAAGCGGTATTCAACCCGAATAAAGGGAGTATTTATGATAAGAATGTGTACTTTAGCTGAGGTTCTGGTAATGTGAGCGAACTTTAAACTGTTACGCATCTCCTTCCTCTTACCACAGGTTAGCCTAGCCTAGCCTAGCTTAGCATAGCGCAGTGTAGCGGCAGATTTAGCACAGAGGGCTAACAGGCGGGACAAAAAAAATGTACAGCTAGCTTAGCCGAGCTAATCGTGACCGCTAGAGGAGTTTACCGGCTGCAGGGGCGATGGGTTCCGTCTGCGGTTTCTGAAGATATCCGGGAACAAACTCAGCCGCGTTGACGTTCGGAATGAAGGGCTTGGCCTTGACGTTGAGGCCGCTGAAGGCGTCGCTGAGGCCGGGCGGAGCGATGAGCGGGGCCTCGCTGCCCTCATCCTCCTGCTCCCACGAATCCGGGGCAGCGTCTCGCGCTGGCTCCATTAGCGCGCGCGCGGGGCTCGAACTGCTCTATCTTCAAGGCAAATATATGTATTAACTGATACTGATTTATGTTATTATTTCAAACACATACAGGAAGAATTCGTAAATAAACTTACCCCCTGTTAAAACTTCTTATTAAACAGCCCCCCACTGTTTATCCACAACTGAAACAGCCGGTCTCGCTTCACGCGCGAGCGGAAAGAAAAAAGGGAGACTCGACTCAACGAACGGAATCCTCGTGTGTACGTACGTCTGCGATGACGACATTCGTAATCGACGTGCGAGAGCATTCTGGGAAATCGAGTCATCTGTTCGCAAGCCGTACCTTACTTTTCTAGGTCTGAATATGAACAAATGACTACATCTCCCGCCTTCTACGCCGCTTTTAAAGGAACGCAGGTCTCGTTTACTGTCGTGACGTTGCGATTTCTGTGACTTTTCTTAAAGGCATATTAACTACATCTTTAAGTAAAAGGATTGTGCAGTAATTGGATTATTTATATAGGCCTACAGGTGCATCTACAAAAATATTAAAATATATTCGAAAAGTTGATTTATTTTAATAATAACTACAAAAAGTGATACTTATATAGTCATTACACACAGACTGATATATTTCAGAATTGAGTGCTGTACATGTTCATCATACCTTCTAGTAGTGCAAAATTTTTGTGTTAATGTTGTGTTTAAAATCTTTTTTCTTATTGGTTTGAGTTATTAATTTTGTTTGTTTTCATTAGAAGTAAGCCATAATCAACATTAAAATAAATAAACACTTATTAAATATATCAACCTGTGTGAATCTATACGAGTTTAACGTTTTGAATTGAATTACTAAAATAAATCAACTTTTTAAATTTTATTATAATTTTTGAGATGCACCTGTATTTGATACCTCAAAGACTTAACATAATAATAATTTTAATATTTAAATATGTTTTAGGAAAATGATGATTAATTATATATTTTTTGAAAACATAAATCCTATTAAAATCAATAAACAAAAACATACATCATCCAAAAGGTGTACTTAGTCACAGGACTAGGGGATCATTTATAATATTTGAGGGGAAAAAAAACATAACTGATGCAGAGTTAAAAAAAAATAGATGGAAGCAAAAAAAAGTGAAAGTATCTAGAAAAAAATACGGTAAAGTAAAGCATAGGACAACAATCATGTGATTTTTATGCTCTTTGCATACATTTCTATACATTAATCTTTACAAAAATGTAATCTTTCTAATCAAAGGGAACAATGCTGAAGGAAATATTTCTTTTCATTATTTTTTTACAAATACTTTCAATGTACAGACATGCAAATTTTACAGTTTTATTATCTTCTATACATATAATAAAACTGTGCGTGTCTGTACATTGAAGATATTTGCGCAAATATAATTTGGGGGGACGACCTGTAAGATGAGTAATAGAACACATCAAGATGGTTTGTTGAATTTTTGTCTGTCTGTTTTTTGTTTGTTTGTTTATTTGTGCATGGATCACGTAAAAAAAAAAAGTACTGAACAAAGTGTAATGAGTTTTTCACAGGTGTATTTGGCCGTGCTTAAGGTAACCTATAGGCTTTGTCTTAACGCAATCGGCCTATGGAAAGATGCCCGCATATCATAAAATGCGACCTTAAAAAATTAAACTGATGGCACTGTACATTTATTAACACGTGCTTGTTGTTGTTGGTCTTTCGGCTGCTCCCGGCAAGGGGTCGCCACAGCGAAATATTCAGTCCGCACAACAACTTGGCACAGGTTTTACGCTGGATGCCCTTCCTGACGCAATCCTCCCATTTTATCCGGGAGGGATAATACTGTATTTACCACATTTATAAATCTTATAAATCTCACAAATCTTAATGTTTTTAAAGGAAGTTACAAAAGGTATAAATTTGGTGTCCTCGCTGCACAGGTGGTTGTAAGAGCAGCGTTGCTAAACAACTGGGAAACACCAACACCAGAAACAAGCTAGCTAATGCTAGAGGCTAACAATTTAGGTAGATATTAATGCTTTTATAAAGGAAATGTAAAGCACAACCAATTTACAAATAAGACAGAAATGTGAAGAATGCTAACATTTTTTAAATTCAACTAAAATTAATGCTATTTACCAAACTTAGCATTGTGTTACACTAAGAATTGAATGCTGGGAAAACACACACACCAGAAATAAGCTAGCTATCGCATGATTTAGCAAGCTAACAATTAAGGTAGATATTAATGCTTTTATAAAGGAAAGGAAAGCACAATCAATGTGCAAATAAGAAATTGATGTCAAAAATGCTAATATTTTCCTCAGATATGATGGTACATCACCTTCATTTACCAAATGCTATTTACCAAACTATTGCTACTGCTATTTACCACAGCATTGTGGTACACTTAGCGTCGAATGCTAGCCCTAATATGGTGGTGTATACAGGTACTATACAGGGTTTTTATTTTAAATGAAAGTCTACTCATTTAAGTAGAATAAAAATTTTAGCTCAGTGCTAACACTGAAAAGACAGAAAGTAATGAGTTCCCAAGGTTTGCATAGCATCATAATCTTTATTATAATTCACAGACTTGCCTTTTGAAAAAGCTTATATGATTATAAAAACTAATCTAATCTGCTCGTAGCACTAAATCTTTTCTGCCACAATAAAGAAAGAAAGAAAAAAAGAAAGAGGGGAAAAAAACAACTACCAGTATATTTATTGCACCAAATTAAGACAGTGTAGCTGCATTGAAAAATCATCCGGTCCTAATTGACATTAACCATCAAGAAATCACATTTACATTAGTCGTCAACAAATAAACGCGTGAACGTGTTTTATGTGGAAAAACCCGACAGGTGACGAGATGATCGTTTACTATTGGGTGGAAGGTGACTCACGTGTTCATACTTCATGTGTTATTCAGATGCTCTTATTAGTGAGCATGAAAAGGGAGGAGAGCATGTAATGAGCTGACAAAAAGGAAGAACTTCATCAGTGGCTTTGTGGTGATGGACGGAACCCAAAAAATAAATCGACAGTGTACTTTTAAGGTTTTTTTTGTTACAGTAAATGCAAAGCATGTCTGCAGGTCCTACAATCGGACGCTAAGGATTATGAATTGGATTTTTTTATAAGTCTTATCAGATCTTGATCAGTAGAATAAATAAAGATTATTCTGATTAAATTATAACAATCTATACAAAAAAGTGCAATACGGCTTTAATTTGATTATTAAAATTATAATTATATTCGACTTCATTTGTAGTAATCGTGAGACTACACAAATAAAACGCAAAAAAAGAAAATCCCAACACCCCCCCCAACCTCCTTTTTTTTTTTTTTGCCAAAAAAACACCAAACAATCCTTTCAAGCAGCAGTTCAGTGAAAATTTTAAAGTACAAAATGTCCTTAACACCCCAAAGTGTTTTATTCCTCCCACATCAATCTAAATGGAATAATAATTTGACCATATTGAAATTCACTTCCGTTGTCACTTACAGTTATAGCAGTTCTAAACCTTATATTTCCTCAGAAAAGTCCTCCTTAAACGTAGCTGGGTATTAATGAACCACAAAAAGTGTAAAACTGTAACCTTCTCCACCCTAAAGACTTGCCTGCTGTGGGAAAACTATTAACCGTTATAAAGGGCTGATGCTGGAGACTCCTTCCATAAAACGTTTTCTTATAGAGGGCTTTACAATATCTATAATTAATACCAACATTTTAGGCTAGGGGTACAAGAGACATTACGTACACCTCTATTTTAGTAGAACTGCTTCTTTAGTTTAAGAAAAAAATAGTGTAACTGAAAACAAATATATAGAAAAATCAACCCACCATCTACAGTGAACAAAACATAATATATATATTTATATAATGTAAACGATGTGATCTCGAACGAATACAGAACAAATGATGCGTGGCAGTGTGCATACTGACAGGGCGTCACGAAACCCAGAAAGGTGAACGTTCGCTAAATCACAGAAACAGTGTTATTAGCAAAACAGAAAAATAAAGTAAAAAGTGCGTGATGTGATGTGCACTGATGAAATTTTCCAGTTGTTCCATTGGCTACTCTTCTACAACAAGCCTTCACTTCCTGTCCTGCGTTCCAATATTGATGTAACACATACTCATCGACTTCAATGTCATACACATGTGCGCACGAAGTGAGGAGAGCGGATTCATTCGGATGCTGTTAATGGATTTATTGCTCCTGTTTACGCTGAAAGAAAACGGAAGTCGATGCTTTTTTTTTTTTTTTTTTCGTAACTAGACGCGCTCCATGACGTCTAACCTGACGCCATTCCGAATAATAAAGGGACAGAACGACTAAAGGTAAGCGGATGAGCAAGTGTTAGTAAAAGTATTGGAACGCAGCCCTAGTCTGACTTGGTCAAGGCATCGAGGTTGCGCACTTCACAGTGTACAGCCGCTTTGGCGTCGCTGATGGATTCGATGGTTCTATCTGATCGACTCGGACTCCTCCTGGCCCTCGGGGACGCGCTGATCTGTCGCCTCTACTTCCGGCGTGAGCGTCAGAGGTGGTGCGTCTGACTGGCCGGAGTGAGGCTGAGGAACTTCCGCCTCCTTTAGAGACTCGTCGAGGTGGCAGACAGAGCTGGTCTCGCTGCACGACTCGGAACCGATGGTGGAGCGCCGGAACAGCCTTTGTCCTGTCGGTGAAACAGTTCAGGGGTTATAAATTAACCTGGTCTTATTCTTGTGTAAAACAAACACCTAGAAGGCTATTGCGGGAAAATAAACCTGTAAGCCGTTTGGCTGTAGATGTAGGCGTTTCAGGTGAGGCCTCTTTGCTTGTCTGAGCCTTCACGGAGTAAAGAGGCTCAGTGCTGTCCAAAAAACCTGCAACAAAAAAAAAAAAGGGAAAAGACATCACACAGGTTTCAATTAGATGAACGGATTATCAGGTTTAAATACTACTGATAAAGCCAATAAAAATCTGTTAATGCTCTATATAAAACAATAACAGTATTTTCAAAATACATGAAATATTTTGAACAGTGACAAACTGATAAAAGACCGATGAGCTTCTTTTTGTCATCAGTTCATAAATCTGTGCCGCACCTCTTTATGAAAAGTTCATGATCAGCTCAGTAGCTGCTTCTTGTGAACTGGTGCACTAGTGCACCACCTTCTTTTTGTAAACAGTTCATAAAAGGTACAGCGCCACCTGTTGGTGAACTGTTCATTAACACTGAAGTGCCTGTTTATAAAAAAAGTTCATGAACAGTTCTTAAGCAGATCGCTACCTTCTTTTTCTGAATGGTTTAGGTTTATGGAGGCTCTTGTAGCGTGTGGTAGTGTCAAAGCGGTTTGTGTATTTAAAGTTAGCGAACAGCCTAGCAGCTCCTGCATGTGAACAGTTCATATGTAGCGCGGCACCTTCTTTAGGCGAACAGTTCATCAACAGCACATTGGCTTGTTAGCGAACAGGTACTGTACTGAGGCCGCTTCTGTTTGTGAACATTTCGTGAACAGCACAGTAGCTTGCTCGTGAACAGTTCACAAAGAGTGCAGCACGTCAGTAAGCAGTGCAAGCAATTGCTGGTGAACAGTTAAGTGCCAACACAGCACCTTGTTTTCGTGGACAGGTTGAGCAGCTGTATGAACTATAATGTAGTGCTTTGTTTATGGAAATTTCACAAACATCACTTTAGTTTTTGCTTGTGATCAGTTCATGCCCTGAGAAGCATTCAGGAACAACGCAGCAGACTGTGAACAATGAGTGAAGAACAGTTCATAAACAGGGCAGTACTTCTTCATTTGGTGAAGAGTTCACAAACAGCACAGTAGTTTGTTTGTTCATGAACAGTTCATAACCAGGGCTGTCCTTTTTTTTTTTTTTTTGGATGAACAGTTCAAAAACAGCACCGTAGCTTTATGAAAGGTTCACCAACTACGCAGCAGCTTCTGTTTATGAACAGTTCATTAACAAGGCAGTTCATAACCAGCTCAGTGTCAGCAGTCTATAACGAGTGCAGCAGCTACAGTATGTGTCCCTACACAGACTATCATGTGTTTCAAAGCAGACTCACCTCGTCTTTTAATTTGTCCATCACGAAGAGCTGCTTGTATTAAGATTTAAGAACATTTCGAGTAATTAAGTGCAGATTACCTGCTGCCAGGTCGAACGTCCTGCCTTTCACCGAGCTCTGAATCGGAGAGAACCAGTTGAGCATGGAGCCGACGAGAGGAATCTGCCGCAGCACCCCCTACAGGAGATAAGGATAGAAAATCAATCAATCAGAGTTCTTTTCTTTCTTTCTTTTTCTCAGATGTCCAGCAGCTATGAATCAAAGTGACTGGACACGCTTCAGCATCCTAAATACGAGTCAGCCAGCTCCGAATACAGAGGCACAGACACACACACACACACACACACACACACACACACACACCTCTTCCATGAGTTTCTCCTCAGCAGATTTCTGAAGCTGCAGCTCAGCGTCCAAGATTCCCTTCCTCACCACCTCCGTCATGTTCTCTAACAGCTACAGACAAGAGGAAGAAGAGACGCAAGAAATAATGTGATCCATGATGAATAAAAAGACATGACAATTACTCACATCTAAATAGTTTAATTCCGCTTTTTTAAATAACCCAATTTTTTTTAAACGCTTTGCAGGAAGTCGTAAGGTGTGTGTGTGTGTGTGTGTGTGTGTGTGTTTGTGTGAGATACCTTCCCGCTCTCCTCAATGTCTCTTCCCAAAGACGAAATGGTTTCAACCAACACTGAAACGTCCAGGTCTTCTGACGCCATCCCGATGTACACACAGTCCTTCTCTTCACCGAATTCAGGTCCTGTACGTAAGACAAATATAAACAACACACACACACACACACACTCACACACTCACTACTAGTGTACTAATGACTACTACTACGTCACTGTGTGAGTTACAGAAAATTAATCAACACCTTCTGACTAATCGGATTCAAGAAAACAGCTGAACTGTGGTGTTTGTTAAACTGTTAAACTTCTACTTTTCTCCCAGGATGAGAATAAATATGAATATTTGTAAATTATTATTTTTATTATTTTTTTTAAGGACCTGTTGAGAACTCCAGCTCCGTGTCCAGTTCCTTCAGCTTCTTCAGCAGCTCAGAATTGACCTTCTGCACGTCCACCTCTCTCTTCGCGTCATCAACGTCCGTCCTCCTCGGCTCGTACCTGCAGAGACAAAACAAAAATAACATGCATTCTCTGCACAGTTTTTTTTTCAGGAGTAAATTTGACTACAGTTTGTATGATAAAAGCCAGTTTTTTTCAATTTTATGACTTTATTACACACTCATTCAAATGTTATGTTTGGAGAGGGACTTTTTTGGAGACTCGTGCTCATATGCAGTGGTTTGTGGGTAATATACAGGATACTGTGCTTTTTCTACCCAGATTATTAAAACCCTGGGATATAATAATTATAAACACAATAAATAAGTCTTTTCTTAAAACGACTGGGAATAATAAGGAGAATAATACAGGGAATAATACAGAGAATAATACAGAGAGCGGTCCCTAACACGGCTGCCGTAAACTGTAGTGTTTGGGACACAGCCCATGTTGGTTTTGGTATGAACCCCCTGCGCTCTCTGACCTCACGACTCCGAGTCCGGCCCAGCTCAAATCCTCGATGTAGGTCAGAGCCGAGTACTGGAGAACTTCCTCTCGGAAATCGTGCCTCAAACGCAGCGTGGAGCTCAACATGGGAATCGTCTCCGCCAACCGCTCCGCCAAGAGTGTTATGTCTGCCTGCTGTGTGCCCAAAGCTGTGTATACACACACACACACACACACACACACAACTTATCATTTCTATAACAGCCAACACATTATCGTTTCTACATCAACCATGTATACGTTATGGTTTCTATAGTAACGGTAAATACATTATTGTTTCTCTAGATACAGCAAATGCGGTATAGTTTCTATAGCAACAGGTTGTTGACCAGCTGAACGATCCACATAAACAGATTTCAAACACCAAACAGGCTACAAACGCTGATGTGAGGACGTTTTCTTTAAGGTAGACATTTAATTAAGATTGATGGGAAAGGTTTTCTGACAAAATGCTGCATTTTTATTCTGGATCATCAACTACTGCTGAGGGGACGAGTGTTTATATTTGAGACGTACTGTACATCATTGAATTTAATTACAAATAGATAAAAAATATTAATGAGACACTCAGCAATAAATCAGTCTGGATGGATTCGGCTCCAAATTTAATGCAAACTGTTTAAATTTCATACGCAGAAAGACGTGTGTGTGTGTGTGTTTGATTGAACTCTCACCTGCAGCAGTCATTAGAGGGTTAAAGCGCACACACACGCCCTCATCCTCCAGCTCGACCACATCGACTCCGCTCTCAGGGACCAGCACCGCTAACTTCTCACCGAGCTGGAGACAAAACGTAAAAATATCAAATATTAAATATATTCAGTGTCATTGATTTTCAATGATGAAATCTGATGTTTTCAATCATTTCAGAACCGTATCTTGTCTTTAACAGTTTGTCATTTACTAAAGACAGAGCATAAGTGTATATTTTGTGTGATGTGGTGAAGGAGATCTGCTCTCACCCATCTGTTTAGAGCGTCCTGTACTTCTCGGTCTCCTCCGCAGTATCCCTCTGCTGACCCGCCGCTCGACGCTGCAGACATGGAAACACACACACTGCTCAGAAAACACTTAATTCCATCTCTCCCATTATGTGCATGTTTCACTGTTACATGTTCTTTATGTAGAGTCAGGTTCAGAATTATTGGCACCCTTGATGAACATGAGGTTAGAAAAGTTAGGTGTGTGTTTTTGTATACAGCATTTACTGAGGGTGCCAATAATTCTGTACCACTGATAAATAGTAAAAAAATCAGAAAACTGGAAAACAATCAATCACCTGAACTTGTATCTTGAGAGAACCTAAACACGACGACTGGAGAACTGAGCTCGTCCTCGACCTGCAAATGTCAGAGAGAGAGAAAGAGAGAGAGAGAGAGACAAGGGAAGACAAAAACAGGAGGAAGGAAAAGAAAGTGCAAACAGGAAGTAAACAGAAACAAGGAAAAAAAAAAGAAGTGGAACAAGAAGGTGAGACGTTGAAAAAGACAGACAGAGAGAGCGAGGGAGAGAAAGAGAGACAGTATCTAACGTACTTTTGCAACACTTAAATATGAGAATGAGACACAGCCGGAAGGCTTGATGTCATGCACTAAGCTGCACCATGTGACCCGTTTGATTAGGTTTGGAGTCTCAGCCATTGAAATGTGATGTCATGGAAAGATTTAGGTTAGTTGTTAAGTTGAGGTGAACCCTGACTGCATGACCTTTGATCTGGTGTCATGCATCACATCACATCACATCACATCACATCACATCGCATCGCATCGCTGTCGGAATGTCCATGTGATGCTGGAACAGTAGGCACGTCCTCACTTTCACGTCACCGTTTCCAACACACACACACACTACAGCTCTGTTTTGGAATTCTGCTACATGGGATCCATGCAAACTACTGAAGATTTCTCCACATCGGGACTGACGCTGAGGTTACTCGGCGCCACCTTGTGGAGCGTCTCGATTTGTAAAAACACCAGGGAGAGAGAGGGAACGAAAAAGTGTGCATGAGTCAGTAAGTGGTGTGTTTCTGTGTGTGTGTGTGTGTGTGAGAGAGAGAGAGAGTGTGTGTCACTGTATAAGTCACAGAGGTTGAGTCAGTGACTGCATGAGTGAATCAGTAAGTGAGTAAATCATTAATAGAGTGGGTGAGTTTGTTACTGAGAGAGTCAAAACTATTATTTAATTAGTGTGTCAATAAGTAAGTGACTCAGTGAGTGACTCAGTGAGTGAGTCAGAGAGTAAGTCAGAGAGTGAGTGAGTCAGTGGATGAATTACTCAGTGAGTGATTGAGTCAGTGAGTGATTGAGTGAGTAAGTCAGTAAGTGGGTGAGTGAGTTAGTAAGTGAATGAATGGGCGAGACAGTAAGGGAATGCCTCGTGAGTCAGTAAGTGAATGCGTGAGTGAGTCTGTAAGTAAATGACTCGGTGAGTCAGTAAGTGAATGTCTCGGTGAGTGAGTGGGTGAATGACTCGGTGAGTCAGTAAGTGATTGACTCGGTGAGTCAGTGAGTGAATGACTCGGTAAGTCAGTAAGTGAATGACTCGGTAAGTCAGTAAGTGAATGACTGTGAGTGAGTCAGGGAGTTGGAGAGAGAGAGTGAGTCAGTAAGTGAATGACTTGGTGAGTCAGTAAGTGAATGACTCGGTGAGTCAGTATGTAAATAAATCAGTGAGTCAGTAAGTGAATGACTCTGTGAGTCAGTAAGTAAAAGACTCGGTCAGTCAATAAGTGAATGACTCTGTAAGTGAGTCAGGGAATCGCAGAGAGAGAGAGAGAGTGAGTCAGTAAGTGAATGCCTCTGTGAGTCAGTAAGTGAATGACTCAGTGAGTGAGTCAGGGAGTCGGAGAGAGAGTGAGTCAGTAAGTGAATGACTCTGTGAGTCAGTAAGTGAATGACTCGGTGAGTCAGTAAGTGAATGACTCGGTGAGTCAGTAAGTGAATGACACGGTGAGTCAGTAAGTGACTCACCGTCAGTAAGTGAATGACACGGTGAGTCAGTAAGTGAATGACACGGTGAGTCAGTAAGTGAATGACTCGGTGAGTCAGTAAGTGAATGACTCGGTGAGTCAGTAAGTGAATGACTCGGTGAGTCAGTAAGTGAATGACTCGGTGAGTCAGTAAGTGAATGACTCGGTGAGTCAGTAAGTAAATGACTCGGTGAGTCAGTAAGTGAATGACTCGGTGAGTGAGTCAGGGAGTCAGAGAAAGAGTGAGTCAGTAAGTAAAGGGCCCAGTGAGTCAATAAGTGAGTAAGCGAGTCAGTAAGTGAATAAGCGAATGAGTGAGTGAGTCAGGGAGTTAGTATCTGAGTTACTCAGAGTGAGTAATCGACTGGGTCATAAAGCGGGTTAGTCAGTCAGTGAGTGACTCAGTGAGTGAGTCAGACAATCAAAAATGTGAAATACCTAAAGAGCCCGTCTGTATTTAGTTCATCTACTCAGAATGAGCGACAACCTGAATGGAAAAAGCATTCGACACTTTGCGTCTCTTCTCTTACAAACAGATTTAACAGAAACACTGATTTCACAGGAGAGTACAACTGGAGGTCCGAGACTGAACCCAGGCCCAGTGCTGATGACCTGCCAGTCCATCGGGTGAACTCTGTGCGCATGCTGTAAGCAGCGGTGGACATGGTGAGGGAGTGAGCGGTGGAGGGGACACACAGCGGACGGAGTGAGTGAGCGAGCGAGCGAGGGAGGGAGGGAGGGAGGGAGCGAGAGGGAACGAGGGTGAATCCCACCTACAATAGAGAGTATGAGCGAGCCCAGCACGTCCCTCAGAGAGGCCGCGGAGAGAGGCGGCACCCGCGAATGAGACACAGCCCCCTGGAACCAAGGCACCCGATTCTCACTAACACACACTACTGAAGAGCTCTGACACACACACACACACACTCATTACACACTTTCCAGACACTCTACACACACTTTGCGTTAGGGGTGTGACGGTATTAGGTATCATTAAACAGACTTTCTTTTTATTCGCTGGATAACTAGAACTGAATCACCTCGTTATACAAAAATAATCAACTTCGGGAGTTATTTTCTCAAAACAGCGCCCTCAAGTGGTGCATTCTTCACACAACACTGCAGTAATTTACTTTAATTGATGTAAAAAGAATCAGGAAAATGTGAGGTCTTGAAACATACTATTATAACTAACTATTATACCTTCCCACCCCTACACACACCTACACACACACACACACACAGCTCTTTACCATTTTCAAAGCCTCCAGGAGAGAGATCTCTCTGTCAAGGACATCCTGATAATGATGACAGGAAAAAAGGTCTCCGTTTTAATCAAGTCTTAAGTTTTTTAGGATATTCCTTACAGGTCGTTTTGATATCACACACACACGCGCGCACAGCTTAAACGGGCCTCTTTTACGATATAGTCACAAATTTACTGTCAATACTAAGTAACGTAATGACAGTTGAGAAAAAAATAAATAAATAAAATGAAAATAAATAAATAAATAAATAAATAAATCAGACGATGGTGTATAAATTAGTTTTTCAGCTGAACTCGATTCGGTGATGTCGTTTTTTGCCAATAATTCCATCTATAAGTTTACAATAATAAGTAAGTGATGCAGTAAGTCAGTCATTTTTAACAATTTGGAAATCTGCCGTTAATTTTCGCAAAAAAGTGCGATGCAGTCAATCTCACAGAGGCTTTGCCACAACGCTAAACCAGGCTACAGGCGCTGCTTCACCTACCGACGTCTTGATGGAGGCCAAAGTCTTCAGCTGCGCCAGAAGCTGCTGACTCTGCAAAAAAAAAAAAAAAAATTGTTTTTATAATGTTTCATCTTTATTTAGGAACAAAATCCCGATATCACCTAAGACTCAAGGATTTTTTTTTATTTTATTTTCCAAGACAATCTGTCCCCTGGCAGCTGCAGTGAAAAGGCGCGGTGTGTCACGTGATCAGTCGGACGATCAGACAATCGTTGTTAAGAAATTTGTCTAAAACTTCTTAAATGTTACAGGTCTGTTATTAGAACTGTAGCTGGCCTGAGTGTGTGTGTGTGTGTTTGTGCGTGTGTGTGTGTGTGTGTGTGCGAACTCACAAGCTGTGAGGCCTGTTGGATCTTCTCTACGATCCCATCGTGTCCGAGATACTGCAGCGAAAGCCAGAGAGGAAGAGCGCGGAGTTTCTCCACTGGATGACTGGATGTGAGACCTGCCGCTAAAGACTGAGAGCGAGAGAGAGAGAGAGAGAGAGAGAGAGAGAGAGAGAGAAAGAACAGGTGATAATGAAAAAAAGAAAGAAAAAAAAAAGTAAATAAAGAGTTTAGGCAGCAGAGTGATGGAGAAGAAAAGTTTCAAGAAATTGAACCACCAGTACTCAATGCTCGACTGTAAACTAGTGCTGTCAATCAATTAAAACTGAATCTAGTTAATCACGATTATTCACTGTGATTAATCTCGATTAATATCGATTAATTACTGCCTTTGTGATTAACTAGATTGAGTTTTTTAACTGATTGACAGCACTAGTTTCCCGAATAATGACTGCTTAAGCACCAATGTAAAAAAGTTATCTACTACAAATTACTAATTACTACTTTAAAATTGTAATTTGATTACATTACTGATTATTACATGTAAAAAGTAATCAGATTACTAATTAGGTTACTTTTAAGTCACTTTAAAAACATCTGTCACTCCTCGCTCACTCCGTAGGCTCCCTACATACAGTAGGCGTCCTTCCCTTCCGCAGGCAGGTAAGCCTGCTCCTATAGCGTTATCTCCTTTTCAACCCGGCGAGCTCTTCACAATTGTCTAGCACACGCCTGTGTTTTTAACACTCCCAGAGTGAACGAGTGCGATTGTTTTAACAATTTGTGGGAGGGATGGGGCAGACTGCTGAGATTTATCCTTTTTTTTAAAACAAAGTTTATTCTCTATGATTAGCCCCGCCCTAGGGTGCACGCTTACCAGCGCAGGATCCTCGTGTCTGTAAAGAGTCGCAGCAGGAACAGCCGGCAGTCCGAGCCACGAGCCAGGAGTCAACGTCATACTGTCACTCTTAGTGGCTGCCTAAACACACACACACACACACACACACCCAACATAAGCAATGAAAAGCTCTTACACACTTACACAAACTACCAGACTTGACAGCATACCATGACTGCAGAGGTGACGTTCCCAAGCACCAGGGTTGCCAGATTGACCCTAAAAGTGACAGAAGAGAAACGGTCATTATTAAATGAAAAAAAAAAAAAACAGTTACTTTTAATTTTGTTTACATTAAATACTTCAGTAGAGTCATTATCACGCCAAGATCTATCTAATGAAAGGAAACGAAAAGGTTGTGTGGATAAATCAATGATTTTGATCAGCTGTTCGCTGAATCAGTGTGTAAAGGAATCACAAGAAGGTTCTTTGTTCTGTTAAAAATTTGGGAATTATGTTGAATATATATACATATATTGAATAATATAGCACAGAACAACATCAACAATGCAGCGAAGATCAGCAACGAACAAAGGTGTGGCGCAAGGCTCCAGTTTAGGACCCATTTCATTCCTCTGTTCCTTTAAATTATTGACATGGTAATAAAAGTCCCACTATTTTTGCACCGCCTTTTTTCTCCAATTTCCCCACACATACACTCTTGCTCTGTTCGGACAGGATTATTTTACACACCCTTCTACATGCAGCCAGATGCTGTACTGAACACACAACTCTTTCAGACGACTCAGCTTGTCCGTGTGACCCGCACCGGGAGTTCCTGAAAATAACCAAACAAACAAAAACAAACCAAAAAGGTTCATATAAGCACTTATATTGTGTCAGAAAGCTTCATCCGTTACAATGATAATGATGTTAGAAAAATCTGACAACGATATACCCTTTATATTACGTCTGTATCGATAACTTTGATAACACCACAGCCCTGCTGAGTTCTCGACTCTGATTGGTCTTACTATCTACTGTATAGTCACTATAGTGTTACTATATACTTACTATCCCGTCCTCTATCAAACTGTAGGACTCCAATATGAAATAATGGAGTCTGTGCTCTCTCTCTCTCTCTCCCTGAGACCAGTGACTAACAGCTCTATGATAAGTGTGTTTAGATACAGATTTAAGTATCTGTCTGACGAAAACACATTTAATTAATTCTGACCCGAAACAACAACCCTTTAGCTTGCGAGCTGTTACGTGCACTAAATAGGTAAATGCCTGATTTAATTTTATTATACTGAGTCCGGGCGTTTTGAGCTGCTCTCCTGTTTATTGCGTTCCAAAAATAACCACGTTTTAAACAGTCTCGCTGTTTGTTTTTATACCTACAGTATATTAGAATTACATCCGATTAAACGCTCGCTGCTGGACTTTGTGTACAAAGTTAACCCTCCTTTTCATTGCTCTTGCTCGTGCTCATTATGTGCGTCCCATAAATCAATCAAGCACTTCCTGGTAATTGAATTTAAAAAAAAAGAGGGGGGGGGGATTATTAAACCCAACTGACCAGCGTTTGCGACTAACAGCAGGGGAATCTTCCCAGCGTCGACGTCCTCTCTGATGAGCTTGTCCAGCAACGCCACGTCCTGTAAGAACGAGACACGTCAAAGCGAAAATATAACCAGGAACGATCAATAAATGGTTAATTAAACATGCAAGCGCAAATATACGACCCTGACCATTTGGTGCTGGGAGCCGAACATGGTGTTGCACGGCACGGTGCAGACGCTGGACAGAGGCAGACCCAACTGTAAACATAAAAAAAAAAAATAACAGTAAAGACACAAATCTGTTTACAGGGTTTAATCAAACCTCGGCAGGAAACTACTTTCTTCCTTTAAACTGCCTCACTAACATTATCCTGCGTTCTCATCTAGCACACATTAGTTACTGATTAACCGTGAACAGCTGCAACATAAGATAAGGAAAAGGCTTGTGAAAGAGAAGCAGTAGTAGTATTAACACCAGCTGTAGTAGTTATAGTGGCAGCAATAATAGTAGGGTTAGGATTAGGAGTAGTAGGAATAAAGGCATTAGTCTTAATCGGTAGTAACGGTGGCGTGAGTAACAGCACTAACAGTAGCAGTATACATAGAAGTAATAGCTGTAACTATTAGCATTAGTATTATCAATAGCTGTAGTTGTTGTAATGGTGGTAGTACATTATTAGAAGTAGTGACAGTGATACTCATAATAAATGTAGCAGTGGTTATACGCATCGTTGTAGTATTAGTATTAGTACTAAGAGTAATAGGTGAACTTGTCGCAGAAATAGTGGTAGTGTCAGAAATAATACTAGTATTAATATAAGCACTAGTAATAAATATAGCATTATTTATCATATGTGTAGCAATAGAACCAACGACAATAACACACAGCAGCAGCAGCAATACTAGTATAATTATCAGGAGTAGTATCAGTAGTAGGAGTAGTATAGTTGGTAATATGGCTGTAGTATTAGCAGTAGTGTGCCTACTATGAGCAGTAACAGTAATAATAGAGTAGTATCAGCAGTAATCAGGCAGTAGTATCAGAATTAGGCGTAGTATCTGTAGTAATATATGACAGTAGTATCAGTAGTAGAAGTAGCATCAGTAGATGGAGTATTATCGGTAATAAAAGTACAGTCCTATCAGTACTATGAGTAGCATTATAAGTAACAGTGTAGTAGTATCAGTAGTAATAGAACAGTACTGTCTGCATTAGTGTCTGTAATATTAATAAGTAGTAGGTAGTAGTATCAGTACAATATGAAGTATCGGTAGTAATATGTTAATATCAGTTGTAACAAGGCAGTGGTATCAGTAGCAGCACGGCAGTGGTATCAGTACTCTAAGTAGTATCAGTAGTAATGGGTAGTAGTACCAGTGCTATTAGTAGTATCAGTAGTAATAAGGTAGTATTATCAGTAGTAATAGGGCAGTTATATCATAGTATCGGTAGGAGTATTATCAGGAGTAACATGGCAGTAGTATCAGAACTATGAGTATTATTCGTACTAACAGGGTAGTAACATCAGAAATAATAGAAAAAGTAGCATCAGTAGTATGAGAAGCATCAGTAGTAATAGGGCAGTAGTATAATTACCATTAGCAGTATCAGTAGTAATAAAGTAGTATCAGGAGTAATAGGGCAGTAGTAATAGGGCAGTAGTATTGTAGTATAGTATCAGTAAGAGTAGTATCAGGAGTAACAGGGTAGTATTATCAGGAGTAATAGGGCAGTAGTATCAGGAGTAATAGGGCAGTAGTATCCGTAGTAATAGGGCAGTAGTATCAGGAGTAATAGGGCAGTAGTAATAGGGCAGTAGTATCAGGAGTAATAGGGCAGTAGTATCCGTAGTAATAGGGCAGTAGTATCGTAGTATAGTATCGGTAGGAGTAGTATCAGGAGTAACAGGGTAGTATTATCAGGAGTAATAGGGCAGTAGTATCAGGAGTAATAGGGCAGTAGTATCCGTAGTAATAGGGCAGTAGTATCAGGAGTAATAGGGCAGTAGTAATAGGGCAGTAGTATCGTATTATAGTATCGGTAGGAGTATCAGGAGTAATAGGGCAGTAGTATCCGGAGTAATAGGGCAGTAGTAATAGGGCAGTAGTATCGTAGTATAGTATCGGTAGGAGTAGTATCAGGAGTAATAGGGCAGTAGTATCAGGAGTAACAGGGCAGTAGTATCAATAGTAACAGGGTAGTATTATCAAGAGTAGTAGGGCAGTAGTATCAGGAGTAACATGGCAGTAGTATCAGGAGTAGTAGGGCAGTAGTATTAGGAGTAACATGGCAGTAGTATCAGTGCTATGAGTAGTATCAGTAGCAATAGGGCAGTATTATCAGTAGTAAGGGCAGTGGTAGCTTAGAGGGTTAACTTCCTTCCTTAAGTTAGAGTTTTTTATGCTTGAATGAATCATAGGTCAATGTGTGGGTTAAAAAACAAAAAATGTTCACATATATATAAAGCATATGAGAGACAAAAAAGTCCTTCAGGAAGCCCGTAGAACTATTCCCTAGGACTACATTATAAATACAAGAACGTCTGGCTCTTTGAAAGCAAGATATGACGCAATGAGGGCCGAGTCAGAACTCTTACACAGTACCGTACACACTGGCAGAGTGACCTCCTGATGAATGTAGGTAAAGACACTCCACAAAGACAGCCAGCAACATACAGCACTCGTACTCCCGTTTGTCGTGTTAGCCTGTGCAGTGTTTGTGTTTGCAGTGTGTTACCTGGTTACACAGGTGTTCTCCCAGCCCCGGCCTGCACGCCGCGCTCATGTAAATGACCGGCGCTTTAATGCTGAACACGCCGAAGCCCTCCGTAGCGTAATCCTCATAGCGAGTGTGAATGACCAGCCGACACACCTTCAGCAGTCCGTCTCGCTCGTCCTCGTGGTAATACGCCGAGCCGTTCTCATACCTGCAACAACAACACACACATATATACATATATAATTATTATTCCAGTTTTATAATCACACCATGCCTTCTGTTAAAGCCCCCTTACCATCCCCTTTAGACTAATAATGCGTAATGTGTACGATGTTATATTTGTAATTAAAAAGAATTATTTAAACTCGTATGATCATCTTCAAACTATAAATAACGAGAGAGAGAGAGAGAGAGAGAGAGGAGATAAGGAACTGGTGCTTGGTCACACAAAACTACAGTACTGTTAAATAAAATTATTTCATTATTAATGTGTATGTAGATTTTTATATCCTCCCCAGATAAAAGCCATGGAAAGGCTCATATACATTATTTTGTATTGTTACAACTAATATTTTCAGTGTGAGCTTGAATCAAAGTATAAACACAAAAAGCGTAAATCGATAAGACTGTCAGTCTTAGAACAAACACTATAATACTGTGATGATGGTGATGATTGTGATGATGATGATGATAATTGTGATGATTGTGATGATGATGGTGATAATGATGATGATGGTGATAATGATGATGATGATGATGATGGTGATGATGGTGATGATGGTGATGATGGTGATGATGATGATGGTGATGATGGTGATGATGGTGATGATGATGATGGTGATAATGATGATGATGATGATGATGGTGATGATGGTGATAATGATGGTGATGATGGCGTGTACCTGAAGAGTCTGCAGAGCCACAGTGTGGTGTCTGACAGGATGCGTGTGGTCAGTTTCCTCACGCGCTCTTTATCCAGGGTGGAGATGTACGCAGCCAGGCTGTGACCCAGTAAAGCCATGTAACCCTTCTCTCCAACACACTGCGTCCTGCTGAGGAAGCACATGGACACACACACACACACACACACACACACACATTTATAAGCCCAAACAATAAGTCACAGGGATATCATTTAGTTTCTTATCATCTCTTTGCTTCCTGTAGTGTGTGTTTGTTACGGTCAAGTTAGAGCTGTGTGTGAGTGGAGCAAGGACAAACATAAAGAAAGAGTGTGTGTGTGTGTGTGTGTGGAGCAGAGACAGAGCTCGAGATTGTGCATGTGTGTGTGTGGAGCCGGAACAGACCTGAGGGCAGAGAGAGAGAGTGTGTATGTGTGTGTGTGTGTGTGTGTTTATTTCCTAGAGGGCGTTTGTGTGTGTATGTGTGTGTGTGTGTGTATGTGTGTGTGTGTGTGTGTATGTGTGTGTGTGTTTATGTCCTAGAGGGCGTTTGTGTGCGTTTGCCTAAGCTTGCATATGTGTGTGTGTGTTTTTGTGTACATGTGTAGATGAAGCAAAGACAGAGACAGTGTGTGTGTGTGTGTGTGTGTGTGTGTGAAATACATCACTACATAGAAGCATCATCATATGTACGCTCTAGCTGAACTACACAGAATCTCACCGGTGTCCCGGTTTGTCCTCGTCCTCGTGCATGAGGTTCTGAACGAGCTGCAGGATGGTCACGACGTTCTGACCACTGAAACGAGAGAGAGAGAGAAAGAGAGAGAGGGGGAAGAGAAAAAGAGAGGGGGGGGAGAAAGATAGGGAGAGAGAGAAAGGGGGGAGGAAGAGAAATAGAGAGAGCGTGACTGAGCGAGGACGAACTGAACAGACAGGGACGCGTATCATCAACATTCACCCAGAGAAGGAACGCTCGGGCCCCGAGACGCTCAGACACACTTACTCTCCCTGTAAAGGACCTGGGATGTCTCTCCAGCTGAGCTGCCGTCTCACTGCGTCCTGCGCCGTCTCGCTGCAGAACACAAACAAACTCGTTACATCATTTATTTAAAAAATTATAAATAAATCTTAAAAAATTATAAATAAAATGTCGATTGGTGACAAATGCGTACAGGACGTTAACAAACCCGAAACTCAGAACTGTATATTCTCATATTCACTTACTTTGATCTTTAATGATAATCAAAACAAGTGGTTCGATACAATGATAATACTTTGATTAATACATTAAAAAAAAAGTTAATTACAGAAGGTAATTCTATGTTGTCCTTTCTCTTTTCATGTGTACATTTTATCCACTTAAATTTTACCGAATAGAAACGCTACTTATTACACGTGAAATAAAAACAAATGTCTTATAAATTAGGTTTTTATTAATAAAAAGAAAACATATCAGTAGTAATAAACTTTTATACATACTGACCTATATATCGTAAAACTTAATTATTTTTTCTAGAAACGTCTTTGAGAATTATGATGTGAAACGTGACTTGTTTCGTCATCCTGCACACCTTTAACCCCAAAGTCAGAAAAAAAACCCGTGTATAATTACTGAACTTTATAACGCTTTGAAAGTAAACCCAATACAACCTACGCTTCAGATGCTACAATATTTATTTTGTATATATATATAAAGATTATTTTCTACGTCTCATCATAGCATTCTGTCTGAGCTGTGATTAAATTATCGTTGTCTCGACCTGCCGACTTCATTCCCACATTTATGTTGTGGCCAATCTTGCTAGCTGGCCTTTAACGTAGCAGCTAACACTAGCATTATAAGAAGTTTGCTGTTAAAAAAGATTTGCGCCGCCGCTGCTATTTAAACACAGGACTTACGTTTAATCTTAGGTTAGCTAGCTTTATTTATACTAATTAAGGATTAACAAACTTACAGCTGGCCACCCTCCAGTATCTTCATGGCGTCCGAGAGGTGATTCCCCATTTCAGTAAGCGTCGGGTCCATCTGAAATCACGCGGTTCGTTTTGGTTAATTCGGTTCCAACCACACAATTAGGACAAGACGTGTACATGTACAGGACAGACAGTAAATTAGTTCATCATGCAGCGAACGTCAAAATTTCTACACAAACTTCTGAAAAGATCTGAAAGCAGATCGAAGAATACCAAAAACAAGTAAAAACAAACCTGGACGCCCCGCTTGTGATTTCTAGAAAAGTAGAGCAACTGAGAGTAAACAACAGAGTCTGGAACGTAAACATCCCCCATCACCGGCCGAGAAAAAAGTTCAAAACTCGACCATCAGCTGGAAAATTCACCCACGCCTAAAGTTTTCTGGGATTCTCATCTCAAGGGCCAAAAGTATTGGAACACCATCCGGGAAAAGGGTTTAACAAATAACAGCGCTCGTTACACAGTCGCAGAGACGCATCTTGAAGAGCTGAAGCCTAAACTTCGGATTAAACACGGGGGTTGATGTACCCGCGGGCGGTCATGTGGTCTCGCATGATGATGTACGTCCACACACTCCTACTACACACACTGTCACTGACACTCTGGGGTGTTAAAGCGATCTCACTATAGTCCCGATCTCGCTCCATCAGACTTTCATCTCTTGTGTTTGGCTCCCAGAAAGCAGCCCTACTAGGACGAAGAGCCACTTCTGATGAAGACGTGAAGACAGCGGCGCATTCGTGGCTCGCAGATCCGCCGCACACGGTTTTTAATGAGGGAATACGGACGTTTGCGACAGATGGAGAGAAGAGATTATGTCGAAAAGTGATGCATTTGTCTTCTCTATATGTTCATTTAAATAATTTCTACAGCCGGAGTGCGGATCATTTTTGACTATATGATGGTATCGTAGTGTTTGTTGTCTTATTATACCGTAGCTAGTTATGCAAATGTAAAAACACACATGTATGAGTTTAGCTGAGCAGCAAGCAGGACCGGTTCAATGACATTATTGAAAAATGTTCAGTGACAGTGAGGTGTGTGTGTGTGTGTGTGTGTGTGTGTGTGTGTGACAGTGAGTTACTGTTACCATCCTGAAGCTGATGATTATTGGGATATCTACCATGTGGAACGTCCACAAAACGTGTGCGCCTTTATTTTTTTATTAATATTGCAAAAAACATATAAATGCAGCTCGTCATGAAAGACCTTTTCTCTCCCAAAGATTAAAAAAATATATATATTTTTTACGTTTTTTACACTTTAAGCTGAGGACGCCTTCCTTAAATGTAAAATAAACACCACACCTCCTCAAAGAAAACTTTCCAAAATAAACATAATATATAACTTATCAGCTCATACAATCTACACTACACTATTAAAGCTGGCGAGTCTGGCCTACGGGACAAAAAACAAAAAAAAAGTGGTTCCACCAGAAAGCAAACTCTAAATGGAGTAGAGTGGAGTGTATAGGAGTGGCTGTGTAAAGGGCATTAAACAAACACCATCAACCCGGATCTTCTTCACAAACGTTTGGCAGAGTTTAAAGAAACGTCAGTGACGGTAAAGGAGATACAAGAGGAACTGGTTCTCTGATAAAAATCATTCTAACGTTTTTATAGCACCAACCACGACAGTATAATGTAAAGCATAAGGGGTCCAAGCACCAACGCGCAAAAGTATTCTGAGCCTCAGTAACCACTAGGCATGAGATTATCATGAGAGATCAACTGATATGATATTCTCACGATATCCAGATGGTAGACGATTGTAAATATCTCTCTTGGCATGCAATGAATTTTGATTTTGTCATGCAAAATGAATACTTGAGAAAAATCGATTCAGTTAAGTATCGAGATTTGTTTGCGTGGCAATTCACTGACTTCAAACTTTTATGATTTAAAAAAATATTTACATGCATGTTTAAAATTGGATGTGGTGATATCATCCAGCAGGTGGCGCTAGACTACTCCAAACTATTTACACCTAAGCAGGCAGCACAGCATCCTGTGTGGTACAAGTGAATTATTTGAAACAAATTAAATCAAATGAAGAAATTCATAAAGTCGTTATATTGACAGAATCGCGATACAAATCGAATCAGGATTTCTACATCATCATGACATCGTATCGGCTGGTCCGTGGTGATTCCCCTGTCTACATTGTCTAATCAATACTTAGGCATCTGCTTTTAATGGTTCCTATTTATTTCATCACACAAAGTTTAGAACTCATTTATTTATAAACATCAAACATCAAACAAAAACAATGCAGAAAATGTAACAAATGATTTTGTCACTCCAGAGCTTTATTCTGTCGTCGTAAAAATACATCATACAAAAAAATGAGCTTTACATCATTTAAATATTCTCAAATGGCAAAAAATCTAATCCTGATGATCCGAGCTAAGGCTGTGCTAGGACCCTGGAGGTGCATTTCAGTAAAATACAAGAAAATCATCCAGACCTTGTTCTTATGAAACACTGTAGACCAAGTTCATCAGCGGGTTAGCACAAAAGTACGTATTACACAATAAACCCAGCGATAAATGTTTAATCATCGTTTCTCATTAATCCCATGTTCAAGCAGCTCAACATTTAATCACAAGGCTTCATTTTTAAGAGTAAGCACCATCCCTTCCTCTCTCTCGTTACATTTCAATGACGAGATTTGATTGACCGACACCTGAGAAGATATAAACTGAAGTAAATGTGAAGCAACAGAACCTTAATTTAGATCAGGACCTAATAAATCA
The DNA here is from genome assembly GCF_024256425.1 of Clarias gariepinus. NCBI lineage: Eukaryota > Metazoa > Chordata > Actinopteri > Siluriformes > Clariidae > Clarias > Clarias gariepinus. Next base: position 4,629,118 of record NC_071115.1, read on the forward strand.
GAGAAGGCAGCATCGGGGACATGATTCAGGCGCTCGAGATATCAGCGCTTTGTCGTCGTCAGGCTTCGAGATGAATCCGAAGTCTACCCTGGAGAAAGATGGGAAATACACGCCGGATGGGACCTCGATCTATTACAGAACAACACCTTCTTCTCCTGTCCGCTTCACAGGATATCCTGGCACATTTCTGAAGGAAAACCGGAGAACCCTGAGGAACCCACATGCACAACATGGAGATCACGAGGTCAAACAGGGGGCAAAGGTTGGACTAATAATTGGAGGGTCCCAGGTTTAAATCCCAGCACCATCAAGTTGCCACAAGTGTCGGACCCTTGAGCAAGGGCTTAACCCTCAATCCTCAACTGCTTAGATGGTCAATGAGATAAAAATCAAAATCGCTGTGGAAAAGGGCGTCTGAAAAATGTCATAAACAAGCATAAAAACTAGGGACCAGACTAAACAAACCGAGAACACTTCTAGAAACCTGCACCAATTTGGGACACTTTTGAGTCCACTGAGTGCGCCATTACACGTTGGTAAAGATGGTCTTCCAGTCTAACCAGCTCAGGCCACCAGCTCAGGCCACCAGATTGGCCTGTGTGTTTTTTTTTCCAGAAACAATCAGATTTTACAACAGGATGTAACCATACAAGAGATCATTTTCTTAACATCCTTTATACTGCATCATCATTTTCTATACAAACACAGGTAATGCTCAGATGTGCAATGAGATAAACTGTAAGCTGCTCTGCATAAGAACGTCTGCCAAATGCTGTATATGTAAATCTAAACCATGCATAAAAACTTGGGACACAGACCAAACAAACCGGAGACACTCCTAGAAACTCGTAGCACATGCATTAACCTGGGACACTTTTGAGTCCATCCAGTGTGCCATTACATTTTAGTAAAGACGGGCCTCCAGTTTGTCCACCGGCTCAGGACAAAAATTTGACCAGCTTGTCCCTTGTTTTTTTTTGTTGTTGTTGGATCATGCTGAATGTTTTTTAGCAGGGTGCAATGATATCTCAGATTGTTATCTTCACATCGCAGGTCAGAAATGTAAATGTAAACCATGCATAATAATTTTTTTTTTTTTTTTTTTTTAAACCCAAGGGACCCAGACTAGACAAACCGAAAAGGGACACGTCTAGAAACTTGTAGCACATGCATGCACCAACTCAGGACACTTCTGAGTCCACCCAGGGTACCAGCCACCCAGTCTGACCAGATCAGCCCACCAGTTTGACCAGCCTGACCTGTGTGTGTGTGTGTGTGTGTGTTTGGACCATTCTGAATGTCTCAGTAATGAAAACTCCGATCATGATCTTCACATCCTAGATCATACTGCATCTTCATTTTCTATGCAAACTGCACAATAACCTTGATGTTGTCAGAAAACCCTAATGTGACGTCACACATCACGACATCTGCATCACGTGATTATGTGGTCACCCCCCCCAACACCCCCAACATCATGATACTCCACTTGCCTACAGTTGAGAATGATGTGTTACAGTACACAATTCCAGCACAACACACACACACACACACACACACACATTGCTCGTCTCTCTCTCTCTCTCTTAGCCACCTGCATGCTAGTCTGATCTAACCTGGACCTTGTAAGTGAATGTCAAGCTCTTCTGCATTCATTCCATACCTTTCAGGATTTTGATTAGACCTTCCTCAGAACCGTGGAGAATGATAAAGTAAATAAGTGTCCGTTGAAGAATAATGTAGAATAATAATAACGTAAAATATATAAATTATATCTCTATATAAAAAAAATCCAAACTATACGGCGTTGTCTCTCTCTCTCTCTCTCTCTCTCTCTCTCTGCTAATTTGTGTAGAGAAATTTCTACCCTACTTCCTGGTGTGCTGGCAGCGGTGACGTCATCGCGTAAAGGACACGCCCCCCGACGAGCGCGCTCCCGCCACAAACGTACAGCTTTTTTTTTTCTCATTTTTTTTTTTTTTGAGCGTGTTCGGATTTTTCTAAACGCTAAAAGTTTATTTTAGTCATATCAGAATAAATAATAATAATAATAATAATAATAATAATATAAATAAAAATACATCAATATACAATTTTAATAATAGAATTTGAATGTGTTATCAAATACATTCTTCTTTGATGTTGTTTTATGATTTGTATAATTATTTATTCACCTTTTTCACACAAGATCACATTAAAATCTGTTCAGATCTGATCATTTAACAATATAAAACAAGTTGGTAAAACGTGCGCAGATTTGCGTATTTAGTTATAAATACACGCGTCCTACATCACTAAGGTCACTAGTTATTATCTTGCTTTAATTTGAGCACCGTGTCCTCGCACCTCCAGGGTCCCGCCTCGGGGTCTGTCTGCATGGAGTTTGCATGTTTTCCCCTGTGCTTGGTGGGTTTCCTCCTGGTACTCTGGTTTCCTCCTACAGTCCAAAAACATGCAGATTAAGCTAATTGATGCTTCCAAATTACCCGAGGTGTGTGATGGTGACCGGAGGTACAACCCATAGAGGTACCGGACGTAGAGTATTATGGTGGACTGGTATGTTTAGACGCTGTCCTCCCCTCCCCTCTCTCATTGGTCACTCAGGATTGTTGACGGTGAGTTGATTGGTCGCTTTATATCCCAGTTCCCCCTCATGCCTGTGTTTCCTTCTGGCTCTCCCTTTTAGTTATGATGTCCTAGTTAATCCTGCCGGAGTCCCTGCTTGCACATTATACTGTACATTTTGTGATTGTGACCAGACCTAACTGTTATCTCTCCTTCGCTTTTGGTCTCTCATCTTCTCTCTATTCTCCTCTCTCTTCCTCCAATATACATAAGCAGAAAAAAATAAGCTGGCACGAAGTACAGTCTGCAACCCCCAAAAGATCTTCTCCGGATTTATTACATCAAGAATCGTAATTGATTTTAATTTCTACAAGAATATGAAGGACATAGATATGTTTAAAACAATATGGTGTTGTGAGGAAACCCTGTGCTCTGTAGAAGAAGAAAAAATCATCTTCGCACCAAACTTAACTATATATACCTATAATGTCTAAAAATATGTTTTATTTATTTATTTATTTACTTATTTTTAATCAATTTATTTCTCAACTCTTTCTCTCTTCAACATTTAGACTTTATCTGTTATTTATTTGGTCCTTCCATGTGCCATCCGGCAAAATCGGGTTCCGTGGCAGTCACTTATAGGGTCGCGTTGCCAGTTCGACACCCAATTGTCATTCACACATCATTCACACACTACAGGCACCTTGGGAATGCCAGTTAGCCTAATCTGCATGTCCTTGTACTGGGGGAAACCCACCAAGCACAGGGAGAACAGGCAAACTCCATGCACACAGACCCGAGGCGGGATTCGAACCTCAGAGGCGACAGTGCCAACCACTAACACACCTTTTTTTATTCGGTTATAAATAGCATTTTAGGGAGTGACACCCAGCCTAAAGACATCACATCTAAAGACAAAAAACTTGACAAAAAAACCTTCAGTCATTAACACAATAAAATCATAATGAGGCTAAATGTTAAACTGAAGCATTACAGCCTGTACAGCACTACTGTAGGTTAGATGAAAAAATAGACACAAAATACATAATAATCATTTGAAAAAAGTATATTAGATCACCAGATGATTAATCGTGCATTAGTATTTGCAAAGTTTTTTTTATTACTTTGCACATCGAAACAATGCATTTTAATCAGAGCTATTAGACAGCACTTCCTACCTTTAATGAGGAACGCCTGTGACAGAGCGCCTGTGCAAACACCACCAGCTGGCGAAGGTACAGAATTTCTGATTTGTTTATATAGAGGTTTTTCGTTTGTGTTTTTTGTCCCGATCAGACAGATTTTTTATAATAAGTGTGTTTATTTTACAGATTTTTCTTGAGTACACATACACAGAGTTTTATGGATATATATCAGTATTTTTTTATGTTTATTAATTAATTGATTTATTGATTTATTTTACGTATGAAAATATTTACACCATTTTTTTGTGAAAGATTGATAAACCAGACCCACTGAAACTAACAGTCAGGATTTGTTCATGTGAGAACTGAATAACTTTATAGAAAGAATCCATTCATGAATTCCTGATCACTGCAGATTTCCTGCTGAGTGAAGAAGAAGTGCTGATGGCTGATCTGGAAGCTTTTAGTTTAATTGCTAATCATCTTGAGTTCTGGCTTCGCACAGAATTTCATTGCTTTTAAAAGCAACTGATGTTTATACAGTATGATGTACTTACAAAATCATTTTCATACCCTATAAATACACTAAGCTGTGAATTAGTGCAGTCATTTTTGAGACCTGGGACAAAACATGTCCAGCACTTATTATTCTATAAAATTACAAAATTCATTAATGTTTTCATTATGATCAATTTTATAAGTTATAAGTTATATCAACTCAGAATAACAAAACAGTTTTTTTCAATCCTATATAAAAATATTTTTATTTTATTTGATAAAATGTCCCCACTAGACATGAAAAAGTCCTTGCCCAGGACAAGGGTTCACATTTTCAAATAGCTAAAAGATCTGATTAAAATCTATGAAAAAAATCACATTGCATGCTAAGTAAAATAAGTAAATTTTAATTCATTAATAGATGTTAAAAAAATAATTAATTACATTTTTAAAATAATCTCCAATTTTTTATTTGCTTGCTGAATTTGTGTCAACACCGTCAGCCATTTTTTAAAAATAAATTTTTTAAAAAGTCTGGTAATCTTGTCCTCAACCAAAACGCCAAGGACAGCTTAACGGCACCCTGTTTGTTTTATATCCTGTTCAGTTGCTACTTAAAATACTTTTTACATTTACTAAAATGGGTTTATTGCTTTATTTAACGCATAATTCATTGCTGCAAAATAATTCACAACAGAATGTAATAGTTTTGTCTCTGTAAAACCTTTAAAGATCTCTTCTCTTATAACCAGAGGTTACCGCTTGCGTACATGCCTGTGTGCCACCGTTACCTGCGAATAGAGTGTGTGTGGTCAACTCGCTGCCACTCCTCAGGCTCCTCACTCTGTTTCAGCAGCCCTCACTGCTCCGCCTGCCATATGTGCCTGTCTCTGTAGACGCTCTGCAGTCTAATCCAGGGTTTCAGCGGCCCTAAGATCGGCCTGATGTACCGGTTTCCGTTGCAAACTACGCTGCCCACTTGTGCATTCAGTGAGGGATGTCTGTGACACAATCAGTATGTTGTAAAAGTTGACGATGACGTTGCCCCCTGTTAGAGTCGGTGAGGTTATGCCTGTGATGCGCCCAGAGTGTGATGCAAAAGCTGATAATTGCCTGTGACACGCCCGCAGCATGACATAAAAGCTGATAATCGCATGTGACTACCTGTGCAAACCCCACCGCCCTCCGGCCATGCTCCACCCGCTGCTTAAACAAACAAACAGAATTTCTGTTATTCTGTTATATATAGGTGTCAACACCGTCAGATGTGTGTCAACACCGTCAGGTGGGAATTTTTGGTGTTTATGTTTAAGACAAAAATCCTGTAATGCACTGAAAAGGTTGTTATTTGCACAAAAATGTTACAACTGGGACGCTGTTCCAATGCAAGCCTTTGATCATCCAGACTGTTTAACTGTATGTATCTGTTTAACATTATATTGAAAGTTTTCAAAAATAATAAATTTTTTTTTTTTTGTCAAATTAAAAACATTTTGTTTCTGTTCTCAAGAATGACTGAGTTGATGTTTCATTTAGTCAAGTCCCGTAAGTTAGGCTGTGACAGCGTTACAGACGTTAAAAGGGAAGTGTACAGTATACGTTTGTGTCTGAAATGACAAATGAATGCCTACTCAGGCTTTTATTATAACCATGAAGATAATAACTCATGTCACAGTTTTGTGTTTACATAAGAAATGTCACAATGTCACTTGTCGGGTGCCTCCTGTACTCCACCTGGCTGAACTAGGCTGTGTCTCGTTAAACCTGACCAACAGGGTGTGCCAATCACAGGCAATATTTATAAAAAGAAAAGAAATATGGAACCTAGAATTTAATCAAATCTTAAAATTGCTGAACACCGAGATCAGATAGACAGTTTTAAATTACAGATGCAATAATAGACATTCTGTAGATCATTGCTAAGTTACATTCAACATTATACAAGATCATTGCTCCAGGTTACAGAGTGTCTTACTGCTTTATTAAATATAAGAACTGAATATGTTCCTTGGTTTATCCTAGTCAGGTCTACTGTAGGTTTTGGTACAAAGCAGGAGCACAGCCGTTATGGGACACCAGTCCACCCCAGAACGTCACAAACACTTTGTCCTCTTTCTCTATTTTCTAAAATACTTTGCACATTATACTCAACTTATTCAGATTCCCATTGTTCTCCCCTTCCCTGGAGGTTGGGGTGGAGCTCTCGCAAGATTTTGTGTCATCAGCTGCCTTTTTTATTTTCTCAGCCTTCCTCTCACACTGCCATGACATCATCGGTCTTTAAAGGGGCCCAAAGGGAATCTACTAGCTCACCCACCTGAAACATTTTAAGATTCTTTTCTGTGGTTATAAAGAGACAATTTAATTTCTAAATTGTGTCTGGCCTAGAGGGGTACGATATTATCTATGAAATCTTTGAATGCATTTTTCATGAAGCTACAGGACGATAAATTTGAAGAAATTTGGGAGAAATAGAGACAGTATATCTCCCTGAAATACCTGTATTTTACATAATGCTTTTTTTTCTTAAAATAAAAGTGGTTTAACTTCATAACAATTTACTTTATAAATGAGTACACCCTAGTTTGTTCTCTTGTGTTCTATAGTTACTTGTTTAAAATATACATATATAAAGAGAAAAAAAGAGGAAAGAAGAGATTAACTCTACTGATATTTGTCTACAGTATGTATAATATGTATGAGTAATATATGTTGTTGGTCTTTCAGTTGCTCCTGTCGAGGGGGTCGCTGCAGTGAACCATCAGATGCGAACACAACTTGGCCACAGGTTTTTGTACACCTTATGCTCTTCCTGATGCAAACCTGGCATTTTATTAGGACTAACGACTGGCACTGCATCCAGTGGCTGGGGTTTGGGCATTGGGTGAGACTAATGTACACCATATGGACAAAAGTATTTGTTACATACACTTCAATATGGAGTTAGTCTTCCTTTTGCAGCTATAACAGCTTCCACTGTTCTTGGAGATTTTACAGTGTTTCTGTGGGAATTCATCCCCATTCATTCTGTAGAGCATTTATGAGATCAGGCACTGATGTTGGACGAGAAGGCATGGCTCAAAATCTCCATTCCAGTTCATTCCAAAGGTGCTCGATGGGGTTGAGGTTACAGGGCGCTGTGTTTGGGCCAGTCAAGTCCTTCCACACCAAACTCTTCAAACCATGTCTTTATAGTCCTTGCTTTGTCCGCTGGGGCTCAGTCATGTTGGAATAGAAAAGGGCCTTCACCAAACTCTTACCACAAAGTTTAGTGACGTATAGCATTGTCCAAGATGTCTTAACGTGGAAGCATTAAGATTGTCCTTCACTGGAAATAAGGGGCCTGATTGATTGAAACATCTGAATCAATAAATAAGGTTTGGACGAGTTAAAAAAAAAAGTTAAAAAAAACCAAAAAACTATTAACTATAAAGGTTTAATGAAAAACTTGATGAACTTATATTTTAATTTATATATAAATATCAGTACAGGGGTTGCAGGGTTGCCACAGCAGATCATCCTATCTGAACAAAAACGTGCCGGGTTTTAATTAATTAATCAAGTGAAGGACAAAATATATATATATATATATATATATATATATATATATATATACACTAGATGCGCTTCCTGACGCAACTCCTCCTGTTTTAGCTCGGCTTGGGACTGGCACTGCATCCAGTGGCTAGGGGTTGGGAATTGGATGGGAATAATATATGTAATCGCCAATAAACTTTAAAAAAAAAAAAAAAAAAGTGTCTGTCTTTTGACCTCACTTATCAGGAAAGACCTGATGCTTGTTGGACGTTTTTTGTTTTTTCACCATTAAACTCAGAAGTGTATTTGCAGTTTAGGAAACTCCTCTGATAAGACCAGCAACACCAAGATCAAAGTCACTTGAATCAAATCAAATCATTGAGATTTTTTTTTTTCTCTTTGTTTGATGTGAACACTAATTGAACCTTTGATCATGATACATTTGCTGTATCACTATAAGTGCATGAATGAAACAGAACATGTGCAGGAGGAGGAGAAGGAGGAGTGTCTCTTTAACCCGTGTTTGTGATGCACACAGATTTAATACAACCTGGCAACCTGCGCATGACCAAGGTGAGACAGGAGGTTATCCCCAGGTTGGGACACACCCACAGTACACGCACTTCAGTCAGACATTCAGCAGAGATCAAAGGCAGCACAGCTTTCACACCAGACCAACAGGAGTCTAACTGAAGTTGATAAATGATTGAATGAGGATGAGGATGAGGATGAGGAAGGCGTTCCCGTGGCTGGCCAACGTGTCCCTGTACGGCTGTCTGTTCGCCGGCGGCGACCTGCTCCATCAGCGCGTGACGCACAAGCAGCGCGGCGCCGAGCTCGACTGGAGGCGCACGAAGAACGTGGCGCTCGTGGCGTTCTGTTTCCATGGCAACTGGAACTACTTCTGGCTGCGCGCCCTCGAGCGCCGGTTCCCGGGCCGGTCCTTGGCCATGGTGCTGTCCAAGGTAGCGCTGGATCAGAGCTTCTCCTCGCCCTTAGCGACCAGCGTCTTCTACACAGGTGAGTGACACCCTCAGGTACATTATTGAAGAGCATAAAGCAAACAAACAAACAAACAAACAAACAAACAAATAAATAAATAAATCATCCTGACTGAGATTTACACCTGTGACATTGACTGAATCCTATTACTGCATTCAATCTCATTCACTAATCATGTTAGAGCAAAGACTCTCAGAAATAAAGGTACCACGTTTAGAACCTCTACTTTGTATCTTTATACCTTTAAAATAACTTTTGGCCACAAACTGTAATTGAATCTAATTAAATGTACGCCTTCAGAAGTAATAAAACTACTTTTCCGGGTTGCTCTGGTGGGTGGCACCGTCAAGGCTGCAGCTTTATACTTTGCATATGTTACCTGGGAACGTGCTCTAGCTTTCATTTGTTTTAAGAGTAAAGGTGACGTACATCAAAGGTAAAAAGATACACACTAAAAGAATCCCAGGGTTGAGGTTCGATTCCTGCCTCGGGTCTGTGTGCTTGGAGTTTGTGTGTGCATGTTCTCTCTCCGTGGTTGGTCGGGTTCCTCAGACCCAAAGACATGCAGATTAGGCTAATTGGCGTTCCTGAAATGCCCGTAAGTGTGTGAATGCTGACCAGAGGATGTAAAAATAGGAATATATTGTGGTAATCGCCATTGGCCGTCACGGTTTATAGAGGTTCATGGATTGATGAAAGAGTGTTAAAGATATATGCTTGAAAATGGATTTAACCGCAGTGACACGTTTGATAACTTCACTTCTGAGAGCGTAGCTCAACCCAAATGTTATAAGGTGAGGAAAAAAATAAATAGATGCAATATCAAAAATGTTACCCCACATATATTTAATCAAGGTCTGTTTTGTGTCTGAATTTTGCTTCTTTACACTCTCTGGAATTATTATAATTTTTTTTTTTACAAATTTGGTACATTAAATTCATATCTTTATATCTTTCCAAAATATTATAAGGTGCATACGGTAATTAAAATTCACATAAGAATAATCTTTACATTAAAGCTTATGGTACTTAACTATACTTCACCTCGTTGCTTCACCGGAAGCCTACCTTTGAAGGTACTGTATGTTTAGTTTGTGTTTTATATATTAAAAAATAAATTAAAGCACACAAACAGACCTTAAACAACCACAGATGAACCGTTTAATCTTTACTTTAAACTTAATTAAAAGTACAATCATGGTATTTAGCTTGTGGTGTTTTAGGGTTAAAGGTCTCTAAGGTCGATTTATTTAGGTAGGTTCCAGTTCAGTTTAAAATAAAATGTATAGATTATCCTAAAGTATATGATTAACCAGATTATTTATGGTGTCTGAGATTTGCTTCTTTACACTCTCAAAATGGTACTTTTCCTTAGACAAAAATGTACCAAAGACAAAGACAAAGAGTACCACCTTTGCAGCATTATGCACCCAGAAATGAGAACACAGTCTCCCTTTAAAATAATTTAAAGGGCTTCAATGACTTTTACTGCACCTTTAAAGGATGCTAATTAAAGAGATTTTACAAAAGATGATGTTGATATCATAGTTTTTCTCCATGTGCAAGATAAAGTAGACGCCGGATATTAGACACTGGTTTAGCATTGTGCACTGTTGTAGTCATCTTCGCACAGTTAAGTATAATGCTGATGTGGTTTCTGACACTGCATGATGAAGCTAAAAATAGTCACAGCAGCCGACTCGAAGCCACAGTTCTATCACGTGATATCTACATTAACTGCGAATTTTAAGTATAGTAGAGAAAAAAAAATGTGTTGGCTGATCTATCACTGTACGCGTATCCACCCAGTGAACAAACCCTTATTAGATATCGGAACCCTAACAATACCTGCTCTAAGATTTGGAGTCCATAGAGGGTGTATAGTAATAGGTTCATAGACCTGAGAACTATAAAGCCTTGCTGGTTTCCGCTTCGTCTCCTTAAAGGTGGTGCTGGTGCGTAAACCTATAATCACGGATTAGTCTTTCACACCCACACAGGAAGGTCATTTAAACCCAGCAAGCCTTCACAATGCTATCTGTGTCATCAGGGTGGCAACGTCCAAACGTGTCTCCACAACTAAAATAGTGGCACTCAGTGTCAACTTCTGCACTTTTCACCTTTTATATATAGACAAAGTGTGTATCCTTGACTTTACCATCTTTTTCCTAACAGTGCTCGTAAAGTTTTGATCAGAGGTCAGAGGATGCATTACTACATGCGACAGGAACAGGAAATGATTTTGATTACGTCCCACTACCTTCTCTACCTCGTTATTTATTTCACCTTGCTGTGTGAGGATTATTAGCCTAATTGTTTGAAATAATTAAAAAATCTCATTTCTTTATATTATCACATGCCTGGGCTGGAAAGTCTATATTTATTCTGTCAACATGAGCGTGTTCATGACTCTGTTTACCCGAAAACTAAAAATGGTGTTCTGCGTTCAGTTCCACTTTTAGCTACACACTTTTCTGCGGAATTTGCACATAATCTGGAAACATTCTGTACTTTACTATCACACATAGAAACAGGAAGTTGAGGGGAAAAAAACTCACAGCAGTGTTTTTGATGCTGCAGTCGGTCTGCTTTTGTCATCCAGTGTGAGCGAGACTAAAAGCACAAAGCAAAACTCTAACTGATGTTTCCCCGAGCACACGTCCTTCAGGCTTTGATCTAAAAAACTGAGTACTTCCTCTTCGTATAGTGTAGACATGCTGCTGATTCTGCACTCAAAAGAATCAACAGACAGTATAAAGAGATAAAAGGCTTCTAGATTTAAGACAACGTCTTGATGTAAGTATAAGTATAAATTCATCAAATCAGAAAAGATGGATATTAAAAATCTTGGATAAAGGTTTATTAATTGTGCAAGACAACACATTTAGCAATCATGGTTGAATCTTGTTTATACTAAAACGCATATTTAAACAATTTTCTATTGTACTTAATATTTACTATAATGTTTTAAATAGAGGTTATATAGTGTGTATTCACAGCATGTTGTGAAAATGCTAGGGATGGGATTCACAGGGAACGCCCGATACGATAACATCACGATACCTCTGTGCCGATTTGATTGGAAATGAACCGAGCCGAAGTGAGCTACTGCCAAGTGGTGTGCATGTCTGAGAGCCGTTCAAAACTTGTTTGTGTCAGTGAAAAGCCAAGAGAAGCAAGTTTTTTTCGCATTTTGTGCAATATTTAGTTAAGACATACAGTAGCACCATGGGGTCCCAAGAATGTTATCAAGGACGATAGCAAGAAGAAAAGGGAGCCGCTTTCAGTTTAGTTTTAAAAGCACCTGGTGCCGAGAGGAATCATGAATTAAGTTAAGTCAGGTTTAATGTCTATTTATTTTATATTTTACTTCATTTACATGTCTTTTCCTAATGTTTTGAGATTGTTCTTATATGCAAAAATATGATTATATTGTTGGAAATGAGTGATATTGGTAATATTTTTGGGTGGCTGGAACCGATTATCTGCATTTGCATTATTTTCTATGAGAAAATGCGTTTCATAATACGAATTTGGCCTAAAGGACTCACCTCTGGATTGGATTACATTTGTATGCAGAGGTACCGCTGTAATTTGCTCCTACAGCACAAAAAAAAAAACATTTAATTGCCACACAAAATAATCTCAATACATCACTGAATCGATTTTTTCCCTAAATGCAGAAACATTATTCTTTGTAGAACATCATCATCATCAATAAGATGATGAAGTAAATTTCAGGTAGCAGTTCAGATCAGAAGGTCATGGGTTCAATCCCCAACACCACCAAAGTCCTCAGGTGTATAATTAGATCAAAAGCTCTGCACAAGGCAGTCTACCAAATGTCACAAATGTAAATCAAGTACTCAAGACCACCACAAGCCAAGATTGAGTCAAAACCTGCTCTGTCGAGTCAAGATCAAGCTCAAAAACCAACTAATACTGTACTTTCATGGCTAAGCTTTCAGCTAGTTGGCTTCATTCAGGAACAGGACACTATGACCAGATTAGGAGAGATGATCGGTATAGAATATAAAGAGTTATGAGACACTGAGTGAAAAGGAACCCACTTCATCCAGGTTTCGTCCCAATAATTAGTCTGGTTGCAAGACGTTGGAATTACTTCTGGTCGAACTTTGTTCAGGTAATATCCCAAGATACAGAAATCGTCTCAAGGCTATGCTTAATCCCAAAGTTCCACAGCTCTACACTTTGGGCCAGACTACACTGAACAAACACGACTCATTTGGACAATATGTTCATCTTCGGTTCTTCTGGTTCTTATTTCCTTTGAAAGGATTGAAGTATGAAGGACTTAATTTCTTTTCTACACAGGTGTGAGTGTGTTGGAGGGCAAAGAGGACATCTTTGAAGACTGGAGGGAAAAATTCTTCAACACGTATAAGGTAGGATGTAAAAATCAAACACTTCATTGGGATGATAATAACAACAGTAATTGACATAAAAATAATGTAAAAAATGATTTTATGTGTTATGTAATGACATTATTATTGATCATGGAACGTTACATAGCACACACTGCATGGGATGTTTCTGTATTGTATTTCTTTATTTTATTAAAAATGTCTTTCTGAATTTCAGACCGGACTTATGTACTGGCCCTTTATGCAGGTATGTGTAGTGTGTGTGTGTGTGTTCTCTCTTTCTCTCTCTCTCTCTCTCTGTAGATCCATAAACTGAATGCACCCTCGTCTTTTATTATTTTGTCAACACTGTCGTTCCTCTGCGTTCAGCTCCTGAACACACTGCCTACTGGTTCTGACTCTACAATAAAATACTTATACAGCCCACTCGGAAACGTTGTAGTGTTTTGTGCTAACCAGTATTAAATGACGCAGTGTTCGTTAATTATAGTCAATAACTGAGGTTAAATTACAGACAGCGATATTACAAATGCAAAAGAAGAACAGGAAGCTATGACCATATTAGGAAAGAGTGACAGGCAAAACAGGACCAGGTGTAGAATATAGAGGCAGATTATGCTGGGTGAACAGGGACAGAATTGGGGAGGAAGTTACGGTTGCTAATTATTCATTTAGCATTATAAAACAAAGCACTCCAACAATTAACATTTTTGATAATAATAAGAGGATATTAAGTGAAATTAATTAACAAATGAATGAATATTCAAATAGCTGATGTGAGTGATTTTTAATGCATGAGCCCCGCCCGCTTCAAACTAGCACAAAAACACTTCAAGTATCTGAAAACCAAAACCACTTCTGGCGTCACGGTGGCTAGCGTGGTTGTTGGTTAGCGCTATCGCCTTGCACCTCCAGTGTGCCGCCTCGGGGTCTGCCTGCAACCCCACCCAAGGTTATCCGGGTTGATTACCTGAGCACACCTGTCACCAATCGACCTTTAAAAGGACGCCGAAAGCTCCACTCATCGGCGATGTATCTAACTTGCGTGCCTCTCGTCCTGTTTACCCGTGATTTTCCCCAGTGCTCTGTTTCTGTGTTTGAGCACGCCTGTTCTCTGGATTATCTCTTACTTTGGATTTGCCTACGTGTATGACCTCACCTGCTTAACAACCTTAATCTTGGACCATGCTTCTGGATTTCACTGCTCTCGCTTCTGGACAACAGTTATCAACCCTGCTTTGTTTGGGTGGCATACTGTATGTGATCACACTCCTCACCAACTGGGCTCGTGAATGGGTAAGTGCTATTTGGGACCCCAATGATCCATCATAGCACAAGGCAGACCTTACACGATCCCCACACTAACTGACTCCGGATCTGACCAGAACCTAATATCCTCCTAAAAGGTTAAGGACCTTAACCTCCCCACGCAAACCCTGGAGAACCCATTAGCTTTTTGGGCCCACGATGGAACCCCTCTGGCTGTCATCATCCAACATAAAGCTTCGATAACTCTACAGGTTTTTGGTAACCACACAAAAGAGACTTCCTTCTTGGTTATGAGCAAAGCCCACTTACCCTTGGTTGCCCCTGGTTGACTCACAATCCCTGCATCGACTGGGCCAAAAACACCATTCATTAATGAAGTCCTTTGTGCCCGTTGTCCTGCATCAGCTCACTGCTCCCCAGCGATGTCTTCTATTAAGGGTTTTCTTGACCTCTCAGCTCTTCCTCCTAACTATGCTGACCTCAAGGAGGCCTCCAGCAAATCATGGGCTCTCTCACTACCATCTCGCAGACCTTATGACTGTGCCATTGTCCTCCTTCCTGCCTAGACTCCTCCTAGGGGAGGACTGAATTCACTCTCGTCACATGAAAAGGAGGCCATGGACCGCCGGAATTATCTGCCCTCCCTCATCCCCTGCTGGAGCTGGATTCTTCTTTGTGACGCCATGGCCTTGCATTGATTACTGAGGCCTGAACGAGATAACCATCAAGAATCGTTACCCTCTCCCCCTAATATCAACTTTGACCTCCTGCAGAACCTACCTATCATCTCATCAGGATCAAAAAAGGGGATGAGTGGAAGACAGCCTTTAACAACCCTGTTTAGGACTTCCTAAACATTTTCATATTTGTCTATCTTGATTTTTTCCCGTTCCCTAGAGGAACACAGGGTGCAAGTTCGGCAAGTTCTACAGAGGCTCCTTGAGAACCAATTGTTTGTGAAGGTGGAAAAATGTGAGTTTTATGGTCGAACAATCTCCTTCCTCAGCTTTATTATTGCTTATTATTATCTAAGATCTAGAAGGCTGAATGAATAACCGACTGGCTGAGACCATCCATCCAAAAAGACCTTTAGTGCTTTCTCAGGATCGCCATTTTCTAGTAATGGAGGAAGACACTTCTGACGGGTGACGGCTGTGCTTTCTCAGAAGTCACCAAATGATGCCCGCTGTTTCTTCTCTCACCGCCTCTTGGTCACAGAGAAGAACTATGGGGGATCAGAAGCTGGGAGACGGGGAATAAAACTGGCGCTGGAGGAATGGAGACACTGGTTTGATGGGACTGAGGTCCCATTTCTTATCTGGACGGGCCACAAAAACCTTGACTACCTTAAATTAGCCAAATGCCTGAACATTCAACAAGCCCGGTGGTCCTTGTTCTTCTCTCGCTTCAATTTCTAGGCTTTGCAACTTGATATTTGTGTTCAAACATTAGGCGGATCGCCACCTCTCTACTGCCCCTACCTACCATGTTGGACAGAGAGTCATGCTCACCACCCGCAACATTTCCATTAACACAGTTTCCCGTAAGATCTCTCCTAGGTTCATTAGCCCATTCACCATCTTCAAGATTATTAACCTTTGCACAGTCAGACTGCTCTTAAGTCAAAAGCAGTCAATATCAGCAGTCCGCATCATCCCCTCGTTCCTTATCTCCCAGATAAAACCCATAATATGTTGCCCATTGTCAATGTGTATGACCTCGCCTGCTCAACGAACTTGATCTTGGATCATACTTCATACATAATTCAATTCAAGTTATGTGACTCCATTTTCATCTTACTTTTCTTCCATAATTTTAATTTTAATATCTCTGATCATTTTGTTTACTGTAACTCTATGGTTTATTGGTTTCAGTTCCTAAACTTTGTGTTGATGCCGCTGTACCTGCGCACCGCGTTCATGGGCTGCTCGGCGTTCCTCTGGGCCACGTTCCTGTGTTTCTCGCAGCAGAGTGGCGACGGCACGGCGGGCACGGCTCTCGACTGGTTAACCACCACTGAGAAACAGATCATGAGCCAAAGCACTAATGAGGAGAAGTGATGAACAGCGACTGTGGTGCCTTCACTCACACACATACTCTACAGACGTGTATTGCACAAACCTTTATTTATGTATACAGTACCAGATTGGACACACCTTCTAATTCAAGGTTTAGTGATTTATTTTCTACATTCTAGAACAGGACTGTTCAAAACTATGAAATGACACAAACGGCATTAGGTAATAATAGTCAGTTGGTATTTTAAGACATGAAGGTTAGCTGTTCTAGTATCGTCAAGTGCGTTTGTAAAACCCATCAAGCTCCATGATGAATATGTTTCTCATGAAGACCTTCTCAGGAAAGCAGGACCAGAACTGAGCTCTGCTGCAGAGGAGAAGTTCATTTAGAGTCACCAGCCTCGGAAATCACAGATTAACAACCAGCACCTCAGATTAGAGGCGTTATGAAGCTTTACAGAGCAGAAGTAGCAGATATACATCTCAATATCAACTGTTTAAAGCAGATTATTGTGTACTTCAGCATCGTTTTACAGTGTAGAAATAAAGAAAAATCAGGAAAGAGCATGGAATTAGAAAATGTGTGCAAACCTTTCCCTGGTAGTGTGTGTATCCTATATTGTTTATGTAACTTCATTTAACTTGAACAGAATCAGAATACCTCATATGTTCAGACATGTGCTGATAATCGTTATAATGATACACACACAATAGAAAAACACAAAAGAAAAGCTCCACAACAGGCGTGCCTTTTACAAGGCTAACAGTTTAATTGCTCAGCATAGTATTGTTTCAGATGCCTAGATATTGTTCATATGTTGTTTCACTCGCTACCATAACACAACCTCATATGTAACAGTTTTAACAGCTCTATGATAAACACTACATGTTTTTAAGATGTGATTTAAAATCAATCTGTCAGGAGATGTTTATTGAATATTTATGGAAGGAGTCTCCAGTGTCAGAACATTGTAGCAGTTTTTATGTTGGTTTGTTGTTTGTTTGTTTGTTGGTTAATTAATTTGTCATGGACTTTCTACAACAACAAGAACAACACCATCACCAAAAATATGTGCACTATAAAATGATAAAAAAGTACAATATGTCATTGTTTCATATTTAAAGTACTATTAAAGCTATGTATATGTTTGCATATGACGTCTATAACACTTTTCATCCTCTCCTGCATTTAAATATTTATTGTTATCCACGTCATAATTCTGAACATGCTCTTTCTATATATAGTACTGTGCAAAAGTCTTAGGCACCATATATAACTTAAAAAGAGCAATAAAGAGTAATAAAATTAACGTCAATATTTGAAATGAAAACCCGTTGCTTAAAATCAGGAGTTTTAGACACAGATTTGTGCAATTTTATAAGAAAACAGTTGTTAGGTTTTACTGAGCTGGCTGGAGAATATGAGTTGTTCTGGTAACTTTGTCACACTCGTTTCTTTCTATTTTCATGTAAATCCCATGAGCGTACATTAGGTTTTTTGTTTCCATCTAAAAACTGGTCTGTCTTGTACTATATTTATTTCTTTACAGCCATGCATATATTCTCCTGTAATGTTATTTATTTATTATTTTATATAAGTTATATATGGAAATACTTAATGATTTTGCGCAGAATTATGCAGACATGATAAATATATATAACAAAATTGGTGCCTAAGACTTTTGCACAGTACTGTGTGTGTGTGTGTGTGTGTGTGTGTGTGTGTGTGTGTGTGTGTGTGTGAATCTATTATAATAAATATACTGTATGTATATAAGTAATTTATTATTGACTTGACAATAAATGATCAATGTCAGTATATTGTACCTGTACAATCTAATTTATTGAATTATTATAACCCATAAAAGTAATTAATCCAGACATTTACACTGAGCTATTCCCGATTATTCAGGTCTAGACTGCCATCTGCTGGGTTTATCAAATCTTACTACATAATTAAGACTCTAAATACCTGTTACTCTGTTATATATATATATATATATATAATTGTAAATATATTTTAAAAAATTAACGACAATAATATTACTTAAAAGAGCAGAAATACATGAAAATATAAAATGGAAATAGAGACCAATAAAATAAAAGAGGATTTTTATTCATTAATTATTAATGAGAAGTTGTAAGAACAAGAGAACAATTGAAAAAAATATATAGGAAAAATGAAGGAAAAGAGAAACAATTAGTATACATTACATTACAGGACAAAAACAGACAAAACAAAACTTAAAATGTAATTAGAATTTTAAGCTATTAAATAAATTTTACACTTTATTAGATTTTATATTACTTTTTGTGGTAACACAATTTTTATTATTATAATAAAGGTGGCGTAGTGGTTAGCACTGTCGCCTTCCACCTCAAGGGTCTGGGTTCGATTCCCGCCTCGGACTCTGCAGCACGAAGTTTGTATGTCCCCCCGGTGCTCACTGAGTTTCCTCCCACAGTTCAACACACACATACTACACACACACTACACTCTACTAGACAGTAACTTGTCTTTTGAAAATCATATTTCCAATATCACAAAACAGCCTTTTTCCATCTTAGAAATATCGCCAAACTTAGGAGTATCCTATCCGTATCTGATGCAGAAAAGCTAGTTCATGCATTCATGACCTCCAGACCTCCTGGTTGTTCTGCATCCTCAATAAACAAGCTTCAGTTAGTTCAAAATGCAGCCGCCAGGGTTCTCACCAGATCCAGAAAATATGATCATATAACACCTATATTATCATCCCTGCACTGGCTACCTGTTTAGTTTAGAATTAATTACAAAATAGTACTACTTACATACAAGGCTTTAAATGGTTTAGCTCCCACATACCTAGCCAGTCTTCTGATACGCTATAATCCACCACGTTCCTTAAGATCACAAAACTCCAGACTTCTGGTAATTCCCAGAATTTTAAAATCTACAAAAGGGGGCAGGGCATTTTCATATTTAGCTCCAAAGCTTTGAAATAGCCTTTCAGACAGTTTTCGGGGAGTAGACACGGTTTCCCAATTCAAAAGTAGACTCAAGACGCATTTCTTTAATCTGGCATACGCGTAACTCATCCCATAACCTCATACTCCAGTACACCTATCCTGAATGCCAACTACGCTAATTCGCTCCATCTTTTCTGTATTTTTCTACCCATCCCGAGGCATCTGGAGATTGTATCAGCTTCAGTAGACAAGGGCCAACCCTGCGAGGTTTCTAAGGCATCCAGAGAAGGACCTGCTCCAGCTAGATTCTGCCTTATGATGGCTGGAGCTACACATCCTGCTCCTGTGCTTCCATTGACCCAGACCCCATCTGCCCTCTGCACCTACTGACTCCCAGTGCTGAACTGGACTTCATGTTAATCTACACAACTTCTGTTATATTGAACTTTCACCTGCACAAAACACATGATGTTATTTCTATCCGTTATCACCCAGATGAGGATGGGTTCCCTGTTGAGTCTGGTTCCTCTCAAGGTTTCTTCCTATTGCCATCTCAGGGAGTTTTTCCTTGCCACCGTCGCCGTCACCCTTGGCTTGCTCATCAGAGACATTTCATTCATCATTCATTCATCTCGTTATTATCTAGACACATTTTTCTCACACATACACACTTCAAAATATTTTCTTTTCTTTTCTAAAAAAAAAAAATAATAATCTTTTATTTTTTGTGAAGTTGCTTTGAGACAATGACCATTGTTAAAAGCGCTATATAAATAAAATTTAATTTAACTGATCTACAAACAAACACACTACGCACGCATACTACACACTAAACACACTACAAATACTACAATACACACACTACACATCCAACACACACTTCACATACTACCAAATACTCCGTTACCTTACTTAAGTAGAAATTTTGGGTATCTATACTTTACTGGAGTAATTATTTTTCAGCTGACTTTTTACTTCTACTCCTTACATTTTAAAAATAGCTTAGTTACTCCTATTGTAACCTTAGTTCCTACAAACAATATATTTTGGATTATTTTAAGTTTACTGCACTGATTTGTTATTTGTTATTTAATATTATTTAATCATTATTTACAGTGCATTATTATTATTTTGTCTATATCCCTGAATGTGTAATACTGTATTTAATTTATTGGTTATGTTACTTATGTTAGGAGGAACTAACAAGTTACCTGTCCTGGGTTCCCAGGGGGACAGGTGAGAGTGTGACACGGTGTGAGAGAAGTCTGTATGCTCTCGTGCTGTGTGGCAAACTCAACTGTAGCCCGCTTTTTACCCACAGCCAGAGAGAGAGAGAGAGAGACTGGAGAATAGTCAGTCAAGTCAAGAAAGAAGGGTTACACTATTTTATTTAGCTCGTTATTTAAAAAACTAACGAAAATAAAACATCCGAATGGAGCGAATTTGATTGTGGTAGGATGTAAAGTATAAACATAGCATTTCGACACCCTAATGGTTGGCACGCGATCCATCGCACCTGCACATGACGTCACGTCACACACTCCAGCGAGGACGTTTAAATAAAATATCATTTTCGGTTGATGAGGTTGTGATAAGTAGATGAAGATGTCCGTGATAGAGACTCAAGATTCAAGCGAAACACACACACACACACACACACACATATATATATATATATATATATAATTTTTATTTATAATTTTTATTTATTTTTTATTAATCACTTGTTACTAAGCCTGCCCTGGGTGCACTAATTTTCCTGTATGTTGCCCTCACAGATTTCTGCAGCTAAGCTTGGCTGTACATTTACATTCCAATAAAGGTTACCGATGACACGCCTCTGAAGTTTTGCACCATTAAAATACTTACAGGCAACTAGTTCTCATATCTTCTTCTCCATGAAACATGTTAATGCTCAGTCATACACATATATGGTTCTTTAATGTATTTACATTGTACTAAAATGCATTCTTTTTCAATTGCCATATACAGTATCCCAAATCACTATAGCCGTTAAAAATACAACAAAAAAACAACAGGTTTTTTTTGTTTTGTTTATGAGGTGTTAGTGCAGTATATAGGCCGGTGGCACAGCCTAAGCTTTTATCCTTAATGCTTTTTCCCCCTTACGTTACTTTTACTTTTATACTTTAAGTAGTGTTGAAACCAGTACTTTTACACTTTTACTTGAGTAAAAAGCTTGAGTTGATACTTCAACTTCTAAAGAAGTCTTTTTAAACCCTTGTATCTATACTTCTACTTCACATACTACACACACATACTACACATACTACACACGCACTACACATCCAACACACACTGCACACACTACAACACACACACACACACATTACACACTACACATACTACACCACACACACACACACACTACACATACCACACACACACTACACGCACACACACTACACATACCACACACACTACACCCTACACTCACATACTACACACATTACCCATCCCACACACACACACTCACACACTACACACACACAACACATTCTACACACACACACAAACAACATATTCTACACACATACTACACACACTCACACACACATATACCACCACACACACATACTTCACACAAACATTCTGCATGCACACTACACATTACACACACACTACTTATCCAACACACACACACACACCACACCTTACACACACACTACACATACTACACACAAACACCACACACACACACACACACACACACACAACTTACAAACACACTACATACACTAGACTCACACTCTACACTACACTACACTACACTACACATACTACACACACACACACACACACACACACACTACACTTACACACCACACACACATACACACACACTACACTCACACACTTCACATACTACACACAAACACACACACACATCCTACATCCTCCACACATATCCTACATTCTACACACACACATCCTACACAAACAAGTTGACTGAGTTTACCTCGTATGATGTAACTGCAGAATCATTTTTATAGTCTGTAAATACATTCAGCTGTGAATTAGTGATGTTTTACACTAGAGTTAATCAGATAAATGAAGCTGTAACAACATCACAGGCTTTAAAATGAAAGTATGAAATGTACGGTTGTGTCTGAAATGACAAACGGAAAAAAACGTTTTCCAGTTTTTATTATAACCAGAAAAATATTTACTCATTTTACCAAGAAATATCTAAATGTCACATGACCGATGCCTCCTGTACTCCACCCGGCTGGATTAGCTGTGTTTCGCTAAACCTGACCCACAGGGTGTGCCAATCCCTGGTAATATTTACAAAAAAGGAAGAATTAGAAAAAAATGGAATCTAAAATTGAACAAGCTCCAGAAATAGCTGAACGCTACCAATGGAATTAAAGCAGACAGAGTTTCTATTTACAGCTACGATGATACACATTTCTGTAGATTGTTGTCATGTTGCATTTAGACACGCTATACAACATCATAGCTCCAAGGTGCACAGTGCCTTAATGTCTTATTCAATATTAGAAGCAAATATGTTCATCTATTTATCTTTTTTAGTGGTTCATTCTGGGCAGAGTCATGGAAGATCTGCATGAAAATCAGGAACACACCCAGGACGGGACTCCGGCATATCCAAGAACATCACACACATTTAGGAGAAGGCGATGCCTTTATTTGTCACATATACAGTACATCACACAACAATGGCACTGTTTTGTTACATACATCAGCTTATTGGGATTCACATAGCCAGCAGGGAGATTAAGAACTTTGCTGAAAAGCCCAACACCATCAGCTTGGCCATGTTGGGGATTGAACCCCCAACGTTCTGATCAGTAACCATCTACCTGAGATGGATAACCAGAGAATTTAACATGACGATATGGAAGCAACTGTAGGGACCACAACGCCATCATTTAATCATGTGGCGCAAAAAGAAAGAAAGAAATGGAGGAAGGAGGGAAGATAGGAAGGAATAAATAAATAACGTAAGGAAGAAAGAAAGAGAGAAAGAAAGACCTTTCGATCAGTAACCATCTACCTGAGAGTAGCCTGAGGTTAGGTTTTTTTTTCATGAAGCTACAGGAAGATAAATTTTAAGAAATTTGGTATAAACGGAATCAGTAAATCTTCCTGAAACGCCCGTATTTTACATAATGGTTTGTTTTCCTAAAAATAAAAACTGTTTAGGTTTATAACAATTTGCTTGAATTTACAATTTACAATGAACACACTCTAAAGTTACTTGTTAAAATTTTTTTTAAATAAAATACCCACTATACCGCTCGAAAGTTTGGGATCATTTGCAAATTTTTTTGCTTTTGTTTAATGATTAAAAAAAAAAATTAACATTCTACAACAATACTGGAAATTTTTAAACTGTGAAATAACACATATGGACTTTAATTAATGATTTAATTATTTAACAACCTCAACATACAGTCAGTTGTTATTTTGAGACACAGAAGTCATGAAGGCAGTTATGAAGGCTTTACAGATCATGAGTAGGAGATGCATCTCAACTTTAACTGGTCAAAGGAGATTATTGCATAATTCGGACGCCTTCAGCATTAAACAAAATCATGAACGACAATGGAGTTAGAAAGTGATTCTTAACTAGGTTTACTGCACTGATATTTATCTGTGTATGATTGTATGAATAATATACTACATAAACAAAAGTATTTGGCCAAACCTGGTAATTATTGAATTCAGGTGTTTCAATCAATCAGTCCCCTTTATCCCCAATGATAGGAAATCTTAACGCTTCAGTATACAAATACATATTGGACAATACTATGCTTCACCAAACTAGGTGGCAACAGTTTGGTGAAGGCTCTTATTTACTACAACATAACCGTGCCCTAGTGCACAAAGCAAGAACTATAAAGACATGGTTTGTTGAGTTGGATGTGGAAGAACCCGCCTGGCCTGAACACAGAGCCCTGACAAAGCCTTGTTTGCTGTTTTTTTTGTTTTGTTTTGTTTTTTACACTGTGTGCCCTTCCTGACACAACCCTGCCATTTTATCTGGTCTTGGGAGCAGCACTGGTTCCAGTGGGTGGGGTTTGGGCATTGGCTGGGAATAATATATATCATCCCTAATAAGCTTTAAATTACAAAACAAATGATAAAAAGACTGACCTTTGACCTCATTTGTCAGGGAAATAAATTAGTTAAATTCTAAAGGCCTGACTTATGAATTATTAAAATCAGAGGAGTGATAGAAGTTTAAATTTGAAATAGTCAAACTCCTCTGATAAGACCAGCCACACCAAAGTCAGGGTCAAATCACTGAGATTTTTTTTTTTCTCTCTTTGATGTGAACACTTATTAAGCCATTTGATCATGATACATTTGATTATCACAATAACTGCATGAATAAAACAGAACAAGTAAAGAAGGAGGAGGACGAGGAGGAGGAGTGTCTCTTCAACCCGATGCACAACCTGCGCATGACCAAAGTGAGACAGGAGGTTATCCCTGGGTTGGGCCACACCTACAGTACACGGCTTTCATAAAAGCTGCCCAGTCAGTCAGACATTCAGAAGAGATCAAAGGCAGGACAGCTTACACACTAGACGTACAGAAGTATAACTGAACTTCATAAATAATTGAATGAGGATGAGGAAGGTGTTCCCATGGCTGGCCAACGTGTCCCTGTACGGCTGTCTGTACGGGAGCGGTGATGTGATTTATCAGCGCGCTACTCAGCAGCAGCTCGGCACCGAGATCGACTGGAAGCGCACGAGGAACGTGGCGCTGGTGACGTTTTGTTTCCATGGCAACTGGAACTACTTCTGGCTGCGCGCCCTCGAGCGCCGGTTCCCGGGCCGGTCCCTGGCCATGGTGCTGTCCAAGGTAGCGCTGGATCAGAGCTTCTCCTTGCCTATAGTCACCAGCGTCTTCTACACAGGTGAGTGAGTCAGGGAGAACCGGAAACGACACCCTCAGGTACATTATTGAAGAACATAAAGCAAATAAATAAATAAATAAATAAATTATATATATATATATATATATATATATATATATATATATATATATATATATATATATAAATGAATAAATAGATCATCCTGACTGAGGTTTACACCATTGGTTCTAACTGAATCCTATTACTGCAGTAAATCTCAGCACACTAAGCATATTAGAGCATAGACTCTCAGAAATAAAGGTATCTATAACTTGTGGTTGCTGGTTCCACCATATTTAAGTAACTTTATTTTCTATCTTTATACCTTTAATATAACGTTAAGCCACAAACAGTTGTTAGATCACTGATCTAAAGCGAATTAAAGATATGCTTAAAAAGTAGATAAAAGTTCTTTTCCGGGTTGCTCAGATGGGCGGAGCCGTCAAGGCTACTTTGCATATTTTACATGAGAAGGCGCATGTGCTTTAACTTTCATTTGTTTTCAGAGTAAAGGTTGGTGACATACTGTATATCACAGGTATAAAAATAGACAATAAAGTATTAAAGATTTACTCTTTAATGGAAAACTGCAGCGACAAGTCTGATAACCTTACTCATCCAAAATGTGATATTATTTAATTAAAGGTCATTAAAAAAACTAAAACATATGCAATATTAAAAAAAGTTTCCGTTAATATATTGGATTAAGCAAGGTCTGTTTAGGGTCTGAATTCTTTTGCTTCTTCACACTCTAAAAAAAATACCAACCTGTACTTTTGACATGGTATCCTCAAGCTCGGATCTTTATACCTTTTTAAAATATTAAAGGTATAAGACACATACAGTAATGAGAAACTGACGGTTATAATGAGATGAGATAAGATGCTTCTGAGAATGAAGCTTATCCAGAATTTAAGCCACAGTTCTATCACGTGATAAATAATAATAATAATAATAATAATAATAATAAGTTTATTTTATATAGCACCTTTCAGGAAACTCAGAGTCGCTTTACAATAACATAAATATTTATACATAGGAATGTAGTGATATCTACATTCTTATTTTTGTGATCTTACTGTGTTGGTCTTTTTCATATCCTTATTTGCCTGCACAAAAAATCTTTATTTTTTCTGTCAACATGAGCGTGTTTTTGATTGTGTTTACCCAAAAACTAAAAATAGCGTTCTGCGTTTAGTTCCAAAATCAGCTGCACACTTTTACGCAGAATTTGCACCTAACCTGGAAACATTCTGTACAAAAATAGAAACAGGAAGTGAATGGAAAAAAAAACCTCACGACAAGTTCCTTGATGCTGGAGTTTCTTTAAGCACATGTCATTCAGGCCTTGATCTAAAAAAACAAGTATCGAGTAGAACATTTAGTATAAAGAGATAAATATATGGGTATATATTATATATTATTGATTATTATATTATAAAGTATATAGGAGCAGGAATCACCATGAAAACATTATCATCATGATAAGATACCTGATGCGATTCTTCAAGTATCAAGATTATATATATATATAATTTTTTATAAAAAAGTCAGTCAGACGATACATGAGTTGCCACACAAAAGAATCGCGATACATCACTGAATCAATTTTTTTCCCCACCTCTAGTAAATGCAGATTCATTACGCTTTGTACATCATCATCATCATCATCATCATCATCACAGGTTACAGATAGAGCTAGGAAGGTCACGGATTTGAACCCCAGCACCACCAAGCCATTGGGTCCTTGAGCAATGACCTCACCCTTAGATGTATATTGAGATAAATCTACGTCGCTCTAGACAAGGCTGTCTACCTAATGTGAATCAAGCACTGTCCTGTTGAGATTGAGCCTAAAAAAAACCAACTAATATTGTATTTTCATGGCCAGGCTTTCAAAAATTGACAGGCAAAACATGATCGGTGTAGAACATCGAGGGTTAGATGATCCTAAGTCGAAAGGGACCCACCATAAGGCATAAGGCTGGATGTAGGAATTACTCCTTGTTGAACTTTGTCCATGTGTAAAAAATCTAATCATTGAAAGAAATAGTTTTTTCTTTAATTTTCTGTCAACGCGCCAAGACTGAGACAAGTCCAATAACAAACGCAAATAATTCCAATATACAGAATATGTCTCCGGAGTGACACACAGCTCTACACTCTGAGTCACACTACACTCAACAAGCACTGGACAGTATGTTCGTCTTTGGATCTTCTGGTTCTTATTTCCTCTCCTGACGTCCTATCATTTATTGCTTGAAGGATAATGGATGGTCACTTCATTTTTTTTTATACAGGTGTGAGTGTGCTGGAGGGCAAAGAGGACGTCTTTGAAGACTGGAGGAAGAAATTCCTTAACACATATAAGGTAGGACGTCTGTGTTATGTTATGACGTTAGAGAAATCTG
This sequence comes from Clarias gariepinus, assembly GCF_024256425.1. Lineage (NCBI taxonomy): Eukaryota > Metazoa > Chordata > Actinopteri > Siluriformes > Clariidae > Clarias > Clarias gariepinus. The sequence goes on from NC_071115.1 coordinate 4,656,817, forward strand.
ACATGAATATTAATCATGAAACGTCACATCGCACTCACTGCCTGTGGGATTTCTGTAATGTATTTATTTATCTTATTGGAAATCATGTTGAATTAGTTTTTCTTGAATTTCAGACTGGACTCATGTACTGGCCCTTTATGCAGGTATGTTTAATGTGTGTGTGTCTTCTCTCTCTCTCTCTCTCTCTCTCTCAACAAACTATAACCATATTAGAAAAGAGGGACAGGCAAAACAGGACCAGATGTAGACTATAGACACAGATTGTGCTCGATAATTGGGGCGGAGGTGACGGTTGCTACTTATTCACTTAGCATTATAAAACAAAGCACTCCAACAACAAACATTTCCGACGATAATGAGAGGATATTAAGTGAAAGGAATCAACGAATGAATGAATATTCAAATAGCTGACGTGAGTGTGTTGCCGATTCGGAGTTTTCCTGAACTCATGCGTACAGTCTTTGTTTACTGTATACACGAACTCGTCTGACATCACCTGCCAGACGTTTCCAAAATAGCCCCACCCACTTCAAACTTCTCCCAAAACAAACTTCAAATACCTAACGATTGGCAGCACGGGGGCGTAGCGGTTAGCCTTGTGGCCTTGCCCCACCAGTGTCCGGGTTCGATTCCCGTCTCAGGGTCTGCGTGTATGCATCTCCTCCACGTGGTTGCTGGGTTTCCTCTAAGTACTCCAGTTTCCTCCCACAGTCCGAAGACACGCACGTTAGGCTAATATTCGTTCCCAAATTGCCTGTACTGTGTGTATGTTTAATGAGGTCCTTCCACAATCATTAAAATTGGAATAAATACAACGGTATTCACCTAGTTGGACTTCAGAGGTTCCTAGATAGATGGATGAAAACCACTTCTGTTAGCATTTGGTAATAAAGTCACGAAGGATTATTCATTTCAATAAGCACCAAAACTTTTATCATGTGTTAAAAGACTTAACCAGGATGGACTGTACAGATGTGTATACGTACATCAAACAATATTAGATAGTCTTAGTGAGGCTTTAGTCTTTAATATCGATTCGAGTGTATATACACACACAGGATATATGCATGTATTAAGAAAGTTGGGGTTATATACAGATCTTCAGTTATATACAGTATGTGGGAAAAAAAACAGAAAAAAACAGTTGTGAGATGTATTACAGGTAAAAGGTAGAAGTAGTTGTTGTTGTGAACAGTTAAGTCTAATGATGCGAATGTTTCTGGACCTTTTCTTGGACGGAAGGGGGTCAGAAAGTTTGTGACTTGGGCGGGAGGAGTCTCTGTGTGTGATGTGTGCTCCGTGATAGCCTGGTACCAATGATGTGCTGGGTGGTTTTCACCACCCTTAGTAGAGATCTTCTTTCTAACACAGTGGAGCTGATGTGCCAGACGATGATGTGCAGTAGTTGGTCAGGATGCTCTCGATGGTGCAACGAGAAAAACTTTCTAGAATTTAGGGAGATACGTTCTTTAATCTTCTCAGGAGGGGGTAAAGGCGCTGTTGTGCTTTGTTGTAAATAGAATACCTGAGATGTGAACACCTAGGAACTTCTACGCAGGGACACATTCCATTGATGTACTGTAGATGGGGGAGTGTCTGCTGATTTTTAATCTTCTGGAAATCCACAGTGAATCCTTGATCACAGTCCATAGTCCAGGGTTCTAGCCCTTGCTCCTGTCATTGCTTTGTTCTGCATGATGATCAGTAAAAAGGGTTTGCTTTCTTATTCCTGACATGAGGATGAAGAATCAAAGCCTGATAACTGTTTTTCACATCCAATCCATTATAAACTTATGTTTCTTCCATGGTTTTAACTTTGATTTCTCGGTCTATATCGTTGCCTGAAACTTTATGGTTCGTTGGTTTCAGGTCCTGAACTTTGTGTACATGCCGCTGTACCTGCGCACCTTTTTCATGGGCTGCTCGGCGTTCCTGTGGTCCATGTTCCTGTGTTTCTCGCAGCGGAGCGGCGACGGCACGGCGGGCACGGCTCTCAACTGGTTAACCGCCACTGAGAAACAGATCATGAGCCAAAGCCCTAATGGACAGAAGTAATAAACAGCGACCCTGGTGCCTCCACTCACACACATACAGACGCGTATTGCACAAACCTTTATTTATACTGTATATATACACAGTACCAGTCAAAAGTTTGGACACACCATACTGTAAAATTCAAGTTTTTTGTATAGTGATTTATTTTCTATTATTAATTTTGCAACAATACCAGATTTATTTGGATAAACGCCTTCAGTATTGTTTTACAGTGGAGGAAGAGAGAAAAATCAGGATCGACCATGGTATTAGACAATATATCCAAACTTTTGACTGGTAGTGTGTAGTGTGTGTATCCTATATTTTTATATATTTCATATTCTGTGTATAGGTGACTTAAACAATTTTTTTAACAGAATCAGAATACCTCATATGTCCAGGCATAATCGTTATAATAATACGCACACAACAGAAAAACACAAAAGAACAGCCCACAACAGACATGCGTTTTACACGGCTAACAATTTAATTGCTCTAGATAGCATTCAATGATATTATTTAAGATGCCTAGATATTGTTCTCATGTCGCTTCACTCGCTACCGTAACACAACCTCATTTGTAACACAATACACTACATATATTTTTTAGATCTGATGTAAACTACTCTGTCAGGAGACGTTTAAATAATATTTAGAGAAGGAGTCTCCAGTGTGAGAACATTGTAAAAGTCTTTATGTTGGTTTGTTGTTGTTGTTGTTGTTTGTTTGTTTGCTTTTGCAGATGAACAAATTTTTTTCATTGATATTTCATAACAACAACAAGAAGGACAATACCAGCATCAAAAACATGTACATTATAAAATAAATTTTAAAAAATGCATGTCATTTTAAAATTACATATTTAAAAAAATGCTGATTGCAAATTAGAATATGTGGAATCGTCATGTATTTATCTATGTACATGTTTGTAAATGATATCTCTAACATTTTGCATCCATACATTCCCCTGGGTTTAAATATTTTTTTAATATATTTGTTATATATTTTATCCAACTTTTTAAAAGAATGGTGCATTTGGTTTCACATCTTCCTTTTTGTATGGCCTAATGGTTAAATACATTATAAATAAGTATACTGTATAATATTTAACATGTATATTTATGTGTAAATACAGTATATGTTTACAAAAATAATTATTGACCTGAAAATTAATGATCAATATCAGTACATGTATAATCTAATGTGTAAGTTAATTATAACCTATAAAAGTAATTCATCCAGACACTTACACTGAAACATTTCCTGCTAGCAAAGTGTAGAGCGCCACCTGCTGGCACCATCAAATCTTACAACATGAAGACCATCCCAGGAAAGCTGTGCCAAAACTTGATTAAATGAAATGTATTAATTAATGACTATAATGCCACGAATAATAAAATTAAAAACAGACACTAAAGTAAAAAAAGGGTTTAATAAAGTATAAAAGGACGCACAAGAAGAGAGAGAAGTTCATAAGAACAGAAAAACAAACAAGAATGAAAAAAGAAAAGTAAAAATGAAGGAAAGAGAAAAATTCAGGCAAAATAAAAACCTTAAATTTAAAATTAATTTGAGATGTATTTAACATTTTTTTTCTTTTTTTAATCAACTATTTAACTTTAGTTTAGTTTTAGTGTTGCACTGGTAACTTTAGGTCAACTTTCACATCACGTCTACTGACTGTATGTGTAGATGTACACATCTAGAAACCTGTCTGTGTGTTACTGTCTCTACTGCTGCTGGAAATCTGTTTTTTTTTGGGGGGGGGGGATCAGTATCTATCTATCTATCTATCTATCTATCTATCTATCTATCTATCTATTTAGCCTGCAAATATGGTCTTACAGTGAGCTGCCAAATTATTAGGTACAGAAGGATGTGATTCTCTAGGGTTACTTTCATGCTGTTGTTTGCACTATAAATATTATTTGCATTGTTCTCACTTTGCCATGCATAAAATTGCACATCAAGATTGCACTTTACAATACAATAAAAAAATATTATTGCATATTTATATGCCTTATTTGTATTCTTTATATATAATTTTTATTATTTTTTTGTAGCATTGCATTAGTAACTATTGGTCAGCTTTCCATTCCATGTCCATATCTAAAATTTCTCTCTGAATCAATAAAGTATCTATCTATCTATCTATCTATCTATCTATCTATCTATCTATCTATCTATCTATCTATCTATCTATCTATCTATCCTTCTTTCTTTCTTATATTTGTTTTTTTATCAACTGTTCAAATCTCCATCTATAAAGATACCATTATTTAAAAATGTTTGTGGTGTCATTATTATTATTAATTTATTATTAATTTATTATTATTATTATTATTATTATTATTTAATAAAGTGGGTTATGTATTATTATTGTTGTTATTATTATCATCAACATTATTATTAGGAAGATGATGATGAAAATACATGTATGTATGTATGCATGCATGTATGTATGTATTATTATTATTATGTAACTGTATTGCATATTATTATTATTATTGTTGTTGTTGTTGTTGTTATTATAATTATTATTATAATTTTATATTGGCTATGACTGAGATTTCCACTGGAAGGTTCTAAATCTCGTTACCTATTTATTCCAATCATTTCGGCTTTACCTGTCCTTCACTTCCTGGTTTTTTTTTTTTTTTTTTTTTGGATAGGTGGAGGTGTGGCCCCGCCCACTAAGCGTTTACAGGTAACGGTGTCACTCACCTGGATCACCTTTACCTGCGCGCGCGCGCACACACACACACGGCTCGTTTAATCTGGAAACGGTTATGTTCAGTGTTATAGAGAGTTAGATTTGAGATCATGATGATGCTGAAAGTTTAAAAGCAGTGAGGACACACACACACACACACACTCTCTGGTTGTGTATTGATTCGCTTTTCGTGCTCGGTGTTTTCTTTCCCCCCCGATGGAGGACTCGGTTGTGGGCGGGCTGGGCCGCTGCTCGTGCGCCTTCTGGCTGGCCGTGGCGTTCGACGTGTGCGGCCTGCTCGTGCTCCTCGCGGGGGTTTTCGCCGACATCTTCTTCTACGACTTTCTGATCTACGCGGGCGCCATCGTCATCTTCCTCAGCCTGATCTGGTGGGTGTTCTGGTACACGGGGAACATCGAGGTTCCCCCGGAGGAGCTGGAGGACGACGTGGGCCTGCTGAAGAAGAAGGACCGAGGTCTGAGCGGGGTCCTCAGGAGGTTCTCGAGCCGCCTCAGGAGCTCCGTGAGGAGGGACGGGGGAGCCGCCGGGGCCGGTCGGGCGTCACGGAGCCAACATGGCGGCCGGGGGACCGTGGCGGTGAGCCTGCCCATGACCGGACCACCACCACCTCCAGCACCTCCTCCTCCTCATCACCAACACCTGAGCACAGTGTCAGCCTCGGTGGACACAGAAACCGCACCCATATGAGCCCAGGTCAATATCACATAGAACAAGCCTATAGAGTTAGAAACACACACTCCACTTAATTACTCAATTAATTAACAGGTAACAGGTGAGGCATAACAACCCCGCCCACTAAAAATTCGAATTAAAATGTTTAATTTTACTGCAATAGGAAAAAAACATGCACTGTGCATTTTAGAGAAATGTAAATTTAAAATGTAAGAATATCATATTTAATATAAGTCATGTGTAAGTAATGTGTGGGTCCTAACAACCTACTCAAATTCAAAAATTCACATTTTTTAATCGTATGAATTCGAATGATATGCAGTGAAATGCTGATACAAATATACTGTGTATTTATTACAAAAAATATATATATAAATAATAAAGTTAGGGTAAAGTGGAAAGACAGAGAGATGAAATACAGGGAAAAAATGCACGGCGCATTTTAAATGCATTTTAGAGAAATGTAAATTTAAAATGTTAAAAATATTATGTTTAATATAAGTCATACACTTGAGTAAGTAATGTGTAGGTCCTAACAACCCCGCCCACTCAAATAAAAAAAATTCGAATTATAAATTGTAATTTAACTGCAGTAGGAAAAAACATGCACTGTGCATTTTAGAGAAATGTAAATTTAAAATGTAAGAATATCATATTTAATATAAGTCATATGTGTAAGTAATGTGTGGGTCCTAACAACCTACTCAAATTCAAAAATTCACATTTTTTAATCGTATGAATTTGTATGATATGCAGTGAAATGCTGATACAAATATACTGTGTATTTTTTACAAAAAATATATATAAATAATAAAGTTAGGGTAGAGTGGGAAGACAGAGAGATGAAATGCAGGAAAAAATGCACAGTGCATTTTAAATGCATTTAAAAAAAATGTAAATTAAAAATATTAAAAATATCATATTTAATATAAGTCATATGTGCAAATAAGTAATGTGTAGGTCCCAACAACCCCGCCCACTCAAATAAAAAAACTCGTATATAAATTTTAAATTGTATGAGTTTGTATGATATGCAGTAAAATGCTGATACAAATATACTGTATATTTATGACAAAAAAATATAAAAATAATAAAGTTAGGGTAGAGTGGAAAGACAGAGAGATGAAATACAGGGAAAAAATGCACGGTGCATTTTAAATGCATTTTACAGAAATGTAAATTTAAAATGTTAAAAATATCATATTTAATATAAGTCATATGTGTAAGTATGTGTAGGTCCTAACAACCCCGCCCACTCAAATTAATAAATTCAAATGTAAATTTAAAATCGTATAATTTTGTATGATATGCAGTGAAAGGCTTATACAGTGAATATACTGTATACTTATTACTAAAAAAAAAAAAAAAAAAAGGTAGAGTAGAGTGGAAAGACAAAGAGATAGAAAGATTTTACTGCGATAGGCAAATTGCATGTGTAGGTCCTAAGAACCCCGCCCATTCAAATTTCATTTATACGGAATGTGCAAAATAAAAAAGGGTTTTAGAGGGAAAGATATGGCACGTCGGTATGACATGAAATGAGATGATGTGTGTGTGACATTAGTGGTGGTATTGTTCAGGTTTTGAAGTAAAAAGTAAGTCCTCATTCATGTGTTGTGGTTAGTGGTGTGGCGTGCTCCAATACAGGTGTGAAGGAAACGAAGCAAAAAAAAAAAAGTAGTTGCAACAGAAAATTAAAGAATTAAAATATACAGATGAAACGTATGAGTTAAACAGGATGTGAAGAATGTGTAATAAAGTAAGATATGGCCTTTAGGTACGACATTATAAAACATTACAGAACATGAAACATGGAATAAAGTGATGGGTGTGTCAGCAGCAGTGTTATTGTCCATGTTTTGGTTATGTTTTGAAAATGCGAGGTTAGTCTTCTTGAATTTGAAGCATGAATTCAGAGAAAACATACAAAATAATAATAAACACCCATAGTTTTATAATAAAATATATGCTTTGAAGCATGGGATATCTTTGAGTAGTTTAGCTTTTTAATTAATATGTTATTAACACTTTGTTGAGTTCAACCGCCTCAAGAGGAACAACTCGCAAAGACACAAAATGAGGCAGTTTTACATCTACAGCATTTTTATCGGATTGACTGATATTTCATCTTATTATGTGTCTGAGCAGTTGAGGGTTAAGAGGGCTAACTTGGGTTTGAACCTGGGTCCTTTTAAACATCATTCTAACACCTTAACTACTGAGCTACCCCTCTTTGTGGGTGTACAAACAAATGTCATTCAGAAGGTCAAGGTCGTGACTCCGCTGATGTTTTACCCTTTTATTTAAACTGTGCTATAATTCTGTAAAAGATAGAAAGGCTGATTTCTTAGGTTTCGTAGCTATTTGTCTCTGCAGAGTCCACTCTCTGTCTCACCAACAGTCCTGTCCTCTTCTGATTAAAAATCAGATATTTCTTTGGCATTGTCACTTCTGGCAATGCTGGTGGTTATCACTGTCGCCTCACATCTCCAGGGGTCCAGGTTCGATTCCCGTCTGGGGTCTCTTTGTGTGTGGAGTTTGTGTGTAAAAATCTATTGATTTTTACGAGACGTTGCATAGATATATGGAAAGTCCACATGCTTTTATTCATACGGAAGGATTATTTATGTATCCAGGTAAAGATCGGGATGGAGCCGCAGCCTATCCCAGGATATAACACAATATAGAATATTGTATAACACAGTGTAGGGATGATCCAGGCTAGCCAGTCTGCATGCATAATGTACATTTGTTTGGAGGTTTGGAGACAAACAGGGGAACCATAAAGGAACTTGTACAGACTCGACGCATCAGCTTATTAACACGGCCTTGTGTGAGTGTATTACATTAGAGTAAGTGTTTACAGGATGTTCGTGAGAATTTCATTAAAGAAAAAAGTAAATTTTCTTTAACCTAATTTAAGATAAAAATAAATATTAATAGATCTGCCAAAAATGTACAATGTTAGAATGAATAATAACTGCACTTTTATTTATTTTGATATAGTCAGATGACATGCTGCAGATATTATACACTAAACTTGACGAAAGTCAATGAAAGCTCATTTGCTTTGAGGTTTTTGATGTGGAATATCAGTGTTATGTTCTTCTGGTGGAAAAAATGCAGGTTTGCTCTGTGGGTTTGCAATTTATGGAGTTATAGGTCGCCTAAAGGACAAGATTGAGTTTAGGAAGGAAGACTAAGACTAAAAGTGTAAAGAATTCCTAAACGCCATGACTTACAGATGTTCGTCTGTCTCCGTGACCGGAGTAATGAACTAATGTGATCGTTTTGGGGAAAATCCGTCTTGCTTTAGAGATTGTCTCTACATGAATTCTGCAGGTATTAATCAGTGATCCTGTTTATATTAACGAGCAGAAGGCATCGGCGCGGATTCAACCCTGTTCCCATTCAAAAGCAATTTCTTTCCCATTTATCCGACTCGAGACGCTGCGGCTTTGTCGCCACATAATAGGCCTGGCTTTTTTTTTTTTTTTCTTTTTGTAAAGAAGCAAAGTGTTCAGAAAAGAAAGAGCTTCTTATCGTTTTGTTAAACATTAACACTAAACCCATTATACACACACACACACCTGTATTGTTTGGCACAGCTGTACAGCAGCTACTTTCCTACTTAACCTCCAGCCTGTTTATTGAAAAAATATTATCCTTCACCTGGTGCATGAGTAAATGTTTATTTGGACTTTGGATGATTTTTGCATTTCTTCTTATTCCACAGCGACCACAAGAGAAGATATTTCACCATGAGGCTGAAGTTGAGGCTCATCTCCTGTACCTTTACCGCTTCGTAGGGTTTTGTTGTTGTTGTTGTTAATTTGTTTACAGATGATTTGTATTACTGATCAGTAATTACGACTTTATAATTGTGATATCAAGATGTTTTCTTTTAATTCCTCACTGTCACCGCCCGTTCCACACTGCTATTCAGGGACGCTTCGTCTTTCTCGGGCATTATCTAATGTGAATCATGACTTTCAGTCATGACACAAACACAAACACACACACACTGTAATTGTCTTACAAACCAGACAGGAGAATAAACAACTGTATTTTTTTGTGGTCGTGTCATCGCAAGCTGATTTCGTGTCCAGTTCCTGGTGTGGTTTAAACTTCCGCCTCCATTCTGTTATCTATTAAATGCCACCTTTGGACAGAGAGGCGTGAGTGTGTGACTTCCTCTTATCTTTGTTTGCTCATAAAGGAATGATGCAGATGAAGTTAAGGGAAGTATGAGAGGTTTGATGATCAGGTGTTTTTTTATCTGTTCATATGTTAATCTGTTGAATTCGTAGTGCTTGCTTGGGTAAAAATGACCGCTGACCTCGAGCCTGAGTAACGGAGCACTGATCCCGGTTCTTCAGACATTCATGTGATTTGATGGACGTAGAGGTTTAATGTTTAGTGTAGATAAATTCCAGTCATTCCCAAACTTAACAAGGCTGTGAAATCAGAATGTGAAAAGTATTTGGAACATGAAAGTCTGCAGCCACAAGGAATCTGTAATCACAGCTTTGATCAACACACGAGACGGAGATAAATGAAGACGCTGTTTAAATCCCATCGGCCAAAAACATGGTATCGATGTCTCACCCAAGGGAGAAAAAGTGAATTTTCAGATCGAATCATATAACATTATTTTTTATAATACTTAATGCTTTTTATCTCATTTTTTGTAAATATTCATACGTATTTATATTTCTATTAGATAAAAGTAGAACTCAAGATAAAACTCATTTGTTAAATACTGTACAATTTCATGCCCTTTTATGTCCGTAGTGTCAGTAACCTTCTCAAATGAAAAATTTTATTATTCTTGAATGCAAAATTGTTACAACAGTTGCAGCATTCCAGAGGCAAACTCGTCATACATCATGATTTGGTTTTATTGCGCGCTCATTTATTTTTCTTTCTCAGCTCTCTGCAAATATAACTTTAAAGCAACACACCAAATAAAGCAACGAAGGCACTCATTCTCTTTGGAAATCAACCGATTCTAACTCTGATAGTTTTCATGCAAAATAAAAAGATTATGCAGATAATTAAATAATCACATTTTTCAAAGCTTTTGAAAAAGGAATTAATGTTATTCTAAAAATCTCCAGCACACACCTAACAGCAGATGGCGCTGTTGTATCAAAATCCAGATGGTTCTGTAGTGTACCAAAGTGGTCTCGACTGCACTAATTGATCAGAATGATAAGTAATGATTAATTTTCTTCCAAAGCAGCTCTGACAAAAAGTAATTAAAACATGTAGTTATTGATATGATGAAGATTTTTGTAATAAGTTTTAATTCTGTAATATGAGATGTTGTGTGTTCTGAGTTGCTCCTGTTCCTGTATATACACATTAGAGCAAAAAAAAGAAGAAGGCAGTCCATGAAATTAACAACATTTTATTCCTGTGTAAAAGATCAATCTCATTGCAGTACAGCAGTTGCAGCATTCCAGAGGCAAACTCATCATACATCATGGTTTGGTTTCATTGCACAAGTCATTTTTCATTGAATTAAATAAGATGCCCGTTGTGATGTAAAAACAGAAGGAAAAAAAAAATTAGCAACATACAGTGCAATCGTGAGATTATGACTGAGAGAAAAAAAATACAATAAATCATAAAAACCTCTTCTCATGCACTACAGTGACATTGTGTGTTAAATCAGTGTTAGAGTGAGGCCTAGCGTTAGTTTTTTGCTGGGTGCTGAGTTTGATTGTTTCTCGCCCGCAACATGTTCAAGTCTGCTAAGTAAGTAAAATAAGTGGATTAAATATCAAAATAAATATGAAAGACATTTATTCGTGTTGTGGTAATGACGCTGGATTTACACACATACATATATATATATATATATATATTTATTTTAAAATTTTTTTAACTATGTTGCTACATTCATTCTTCTTCATCTTTTAGACATTTTTAAAACAAAAGAAACACCATGGAAGACGTGTCACTGGATCTACCTGGAGTATAAGAATAACAAAAAAATAATAAGGAGAAGTATAAAAGTAAACGTATCAGTTATCAGTCACATGCTATCTTTTCACTGCGAACATTTAGTTTAGTTGTGCACCACGACTACAAGAAAGTAGGCTACCTAAGTAGGCAGCATTTCTTTTGGACAGCAAGATGTGTCAAAATATTGCCTCCAACTTTGGAGAACCTTCCGCAAAACAGCCTTGTAATTAGCGCCAATTAAAACCAAACCACGCTGTAAACCGCGTACAGTAATACAGCGCTGTGACTTGACATTGTTAACATTGTTCTGCACTGGAGTTTGTCTTTTTTTAACTTCTTAATTCATTTAATACTGCCTTATACTGCGATAGATGATTGACACCCCGTCTAGGGTGTACCCCGCCTCGTGCCCTAAGTCTCCTGGGACAGGCTCCAGGCCCCCCCTGACTCTGTATACAGGATAAAGCGGGTATAGACAATGATGAACACTGCCTAAGAATTTTAAAAATAAATTACCAAAATCAATTATAAAAAAAGATGAAGAGGATTAAAAAAAAGTTGGCAGCTCAGTACTGTCTGTAAAATACACAATGCTAACCAGTGATGTTAGCAAATCCTCCGACCTAACGCGTACCCCTCTACTGACACTTATCCATAAGACTATGTTGATAACAACAGCAGCATCGCCAGCTTGAGGTTTCTTTTGGTCCAAAAAAAACAACAACATAAAACAATAAAATAAAAATGGAAAAAAAACCCTAGGCATATTAAAAGCAAATCAACATCCGTAATGTCCGTCTTTGGGTAAATCGTTCAAGTGCATGTGTTCGTGTGCGTTTGTATCTCAGACTTGTGCCGTGTTCTTCGCTGTCTCCGTCGCCTCGCTGCTTTCCAGATTTATGTCCACTTCCAGGAAGTCATCTGGCATCACTTCCTGTTCCTGTTGTACACCCTTTCTGATGTCCCTCCTGCAGCAGGTCCAACCGGTTTTAGCCGGTCGTACTAACGAGAGAAAAACAGTGCCGACACACACTCCGGCCGCGCTGGAGTAAAACGCCGAGCCGTAATCCTTCGTCACGTCCACCAACATGCCTGTAACACACACACATCCAGGTAAGGGAACAGATTCTACATGAACATCCTCACAGTAAATTTTTTTACTTGAATCATATTTATATCCATCCGTATTTTACCTGCGAGCGGTGGACCGCCGAGACCGGCAAAGCTCTGGATGAAAACGTAAACTCCAGCGCCCATTGTCATCCTCTGCATGCCCAACACGTCGTCCTCGGCCAGCATGGGGATGTGAGTAGAGGCGACCGTGCCGAACAGAAAGCCGCAGGCGACGCAGCAGGAGGTGAGCGCCCAGAAGTGCGATGAGGCAGCAGGGAAGAGTGCCAGCACCAGGCCTAGGAGCGCCGTGCAGATCAGCAGGATGTAGATTTTCCGGATGGGTCTGCGGTTCATCACCCAGCCTATAGACAGCCGTCCCAAGATCTCGGCCGCGGCCATGATGGAAAGCATGTAGGTGGCCTTGTTGCGCTGGACCCCGTACGACACACTCAGCTCGATCACGTAGAGCTGCGGGGCGAAAAAGCCCAGGGTCGCGAAGAGGCCGAAGAGGGAGTAGAAAATAAAACTGGCGTCTTTCAGCAGCGAAAGATCAATCCTCCTTTTTCTCTTCAGAGTCTGACTTTGCTTTAGAGGAGTGGAAGACAGCGCCTGATCGTCATCGCTTCTCCCCGCCCCCTCCTGCGGGTCTGCGTCAGAGATCTCGGTAGACGCTGTGTTTTGCCCCACTGAGGAGATGGACTGAACGCCGGAGTCGACGGAGTCCAGAGACGTGCGCGTGAACTCGTTCTCTAGCTCATATTTGTTTTCGGGATTGGGTTTAAGGGGAGACTGAGGACCTTCCGGTTCCTCTTCCAGCTTGGAACCTTCAGGCTGTATGACAATCGGTCTGAGCACGGCTCCGCAGGCAATCACAGACGCCTGTAGGATCCCTATTACAATCATGCAGTTTCGCCAGCCAACTTGTTCTTTCAAAGCGCTGAAGGCTGAAAAAAACAAAAAGTAAACGATAAGAAAATAGTAGGAGTGAAGTAAAATTATAATGATATAATTTTAATTCATAACTGATTATTAGGACCTGAAAGCATCAAGTAATATGATCTCAATGTATTTGATCAGTCTTTTGTACATGAAATTGTTCTTCCACAGAATTTTTTTATTAAATAAACAAGATTCTGAGGCAGTTTTTGTTATACAGGTCATCTTCGACTTCCGCTCCAGGAGCATGTTCGTAAGTCGAATTTGTTCTTAAGTCCGACAAAGTGAGTCCTCTTCGCCTTGGACACGAATGTACAACGTAAAGCATATTGATCCACTTGACCCCAATCTCTGTCCCCTCTTCCAATACTGCCGTCACCGCTCCTAAGCAAATTCTAAAATCTAACACATCTCATGTACCAGCGTTGTCTCTGTGCCTTTAAATTACAAGCGGAATCCCAGGCGCTATTCTGTCTTAGAGCTGTGAACTCTGTTTTGTTGAGGATTTTCCGAAATTAGGATTATTCACTCTCAGGACAGCTTTACAGAACAGACATTTTCTATCAGCATTCTCCTGGAATGATTCACATTGAAACCTGGTGAGGCTGACTCATTTCTCCCGCATTCCCACACATACAATATAGTGGATTTAGACATTTTATATAATTGTAAATATTGGTATCTGGTGCACTGCAGTGTCAGGGCATGACCTGTAATTAACTTCTCCCTTTTCTTTTTTTTGTGTGCTTGATTAACATATTTACTGTAGCTTTCCTTTAAGAATTAAATTTCTTCATTTCGTTGTTACCTGGAGCTAAGGCAAAAAGGGAAAAGCACTCTCCGGTGGAGGCGAAGGATGTGACGAGCGATCTGCGCTTGTTGAAGTACTGCGAGAGGATGGTGACGGTGGGCAGAAAGGTGAGGCAGTAACCAAGGCCTGAAATAAAACAGCACAAAGGAAGAATAACAGCCACGTGGTGCAGCACGAAGCTCAGGTCACGCTAAAGCACTTGGTCGCTGCCTGCTGTCGGAGACTGCGCTGAAAAAAAACTGCAATTAAAAGAGACACAAAAAAGTAAAAAAAAAAAGAAAGAAAGAAAGAAAGAAAAAAAGGGGGAAAAGGACGAAGAAAGAAAATCATTGCATTAGGGAGGGGTTCTTACTGAGCAGAAATAAACGTGCTGTGATTGTCAGGAGAAAGCAGTAAACAGAAATAAGGAGGAACGACAACAGAATCTGAGTCATGGGCATCGTTTGGACACGCAAGATTCAAATCTGTACAAGGAAATTACAATATTTAAAAAAAACGAAACAGAATCATGACTCAGCAGAAAAAGGAAGGAAGGGCGGATCAGGCGCAGATCACTGCCCTTTCTGGGTTCTCTCTCTGCACCTTTAGGAGAAATGGGGGTCATGAAATTTTAAATACACATGTCACATACTGCAGGAAGTAAGTGCTAAATATGAGACATGAGTTTTTATGCTCCAACCAGCGTTTTATACCGTATATCATGATATCAATTCAATCTCTTTTAATAACCAGCATCAAGAAACTTGACAGGAACAGGAAGTAAACAGAAGATAACAATTCAAAATAATCCAAAACTAATTCACAAAGAGTCGATTAAACAGGCTGGAGGGACAATATGCCAGATTCATGTTTATCTGTGAACCCTCTCACGTGGACATTCTACTGATTTACTGCTACTAGACATTTCTCAGTGACCAGAATCAACACACACACAAACACACATGCACAGGTACCTGTAACGAGGCCTGTGGTGATGTACATCTGATTGATGGACGTTGCGAAGGCGGTGGTGATGGTACCCAGACTGATCAGGACACCTCCGACCATGACGACCGGCCGAAATCCAAACCGGTTACTGAGCACAGACGACAGAGGAGCTGGACACACAAAACAAACACACACATCATTAGCAAAAAGATTTTTAAATCCATAGAGCATGCAACAGCCATGGTGAGATCAGATATCAGACCTGCTCTTCTGACTCAGTAGTTTAACCCAGACTTAAAAGGTGCGAAGAAACGCTTCCTCGTGCCATAAACCATGACACAGCATAACGCTTTGTTAGTTCCATGCTCTGAGTGTTTACCTCAATGACCTTTCCTTTAAGCTCAGGCTACAGTGATAACGCCTACACACACACACACACTCCAGGCTCATAAGAGGCTCGACAAACACACGCCGCGTTCCCATAATGGCTCACAGGAGACTCACACATGGATACTGATTGCTGGGTTCCTTATGCAAAAAGCTTTTTTTAATTATCTCATTTCCAAAAGTGCTTCTACCCATCATGAGAGTGAACTCAGGCTCAGGGAGAACGAGCGCTCGTGCTGTAAGAGCTAGAACAGAATGAACGTGCTTGAACTGGCGGGACAAACTCTGATTGTTTCAGGATATATTTCTGATCCTATTTCTAAGCAGACATCCCTCCTTAACAAAATGTTTTTCTTAAAACAAATATGAATTTATTTCATTACTGAAACACTTCCATTTTCCCCAAGAGATCATTTAAAAGAATAAACTTAAAATAACAAATGTGGCTTTTTCCCCCTAAACTTCATTGTCAAAATCTGCATTGTGTCAAAACTGATTCTAAAAAACCCTGAAACTTATTCTTGAATAATGTTTTTCTCCAAGAAAAGATTCTCAAAAAAATTTTCCCCACTCTAAAAAAAAAAAAAACAGGTAAAAGCTCTGACTCTTACATTTTACCCCTTAAATTGATTCTTTAAAATCTTGCAACTTTGATTACTCCATTTTGTCCTAACACAGATTCATTAAGTGTTTGATATTCTCCTTAACACTTCTCCCTTAAAAATTTTAATTTTTTCGAAAAACGGAATCAGTGTTAAAAGAAAATAGCGCAAGAAAAGTTTAAATTTTTAAATAATCAGTTTAAAGGGTGAAAAATAAGTGTCAGAGTTTTTAATTATTTATTTTTATTTTTTGGGTGGAAAATACGCTTTTGGATCATTCTTTATCAGGGGAAAAAAACTTCAAGAATAAACTTCAGGGTTTTTTTTAGAATCAGTTTTGACACAATGCAGGTTTTTTGACAATGAGTTTTAAAGGGAAAAAGAGAAAAAATATCCATTTTTATTTTCAGTAATTTTATCTTCAATTGATCAGAATCTTCAATTGTAAATTTTTTTTGCAAATTAATTTTTTGTTCGCCCGAACATATCCTTATATTTCTGATCGTCCTGAGTAATCAGGGGCATCTGACCTGTGAAAGACATGACGAATACGCAGATGGAGACGATCCAGGACACCCGGCTGTTCGTCTCTCCGAAATGGTTGGTCATGTCCTGCAAGAAGATGCCAAAAATCTTGATGATGCCATAGGTGAAAACCTCGACAAAGAAGAAAGCCACGGCTACAACCCAACCCCAGCCTCCGTCAGGGGCCTGTGGGTAAACGTTGGGTTTCATGCAGCTGGGCATAGCGGGCATCGTTCCCTGCATGGTCGACTCGTCACGTCCTGTCTGAGAACCTGGGAAAGTAAAGACATATATAGGTTAAAGGAATGTTCCAGAGGAAATCATAACACTCATAAAGCTAAATCAATCTAAGGGTTCATAACATCAATCATGTTTTATTTTTAATGTAAAAAAAAAAAACTCCTTACGGCAATCGTACAGTTCTCAGAAAGCACAAGGGTCACCTGACACACATTCACCCTCCCTTGCTACTTGTAACTCAAACCCTTGTGTAAACCATCCTCCCTTTAGTGCCCCTGAGAAACATGACATGATTCTCCTACTCGGGTTCAATTAGTGTCAAACACCTTATCCAGACTGTAACCATAACACTCTTTCTAATCAAAACAAGGATAAAATAGGAAATGGCATGGCATGGCATGGCATGCATGGAATGTTTGGAATAACACCTAAGTGTAAAATTTATGAAGGTGCTCCCATTTATTTTCTTGTATGTTCTGGTCATATTTACCACTGATGATGTTCTAGTACTGTACTGTACATCTGGACACAGTGTTCAGGCAATTACACGTCAGCTCTGTGCGTTGCTCATTAATATTATTAACATACTCATGAGCCGGATAGAGGCGCTGACGCAACCAGATGACGTCACGTATGGGCGGGGTTTACGGCAGACGGCTGCAGTTAGAACTCACAGTACTTTATTTGAGAGAGGAACTGAGAGGGAATTGCTTTAATTCTGTACAACTTTTACAACTTCCGGGGGTAGACTGTGTTAGAAAAGTTAGACCGGGAACAAATAAGAAATGTTTGTTTTTTATTTAACTGTGGCTTACATGTCTAACATGATTAAATATGATATAGACGGTGCTGTTTGAGGCAGCTCAGGGTGCATGAGAAGAGCATCATTTCACAGCACAGCAATGCGGATCTTCTCTAAACATAAACCGGCTTCAACCAGTCAGCGCACACACACACAACACACTCACTCACACTCACTATTTCCTGTCAGAGTTAGGACTAAATTAGCGCTTTCTGTCTGTGAGCAATCTCACCAAGGCACAGAGAGAGTTTTTTTTTTTTTTTTGACATTTTGACAACCAAGGATACAACTGACTGACTGATTTCTCTCAGAAAACGTACATTATACCCTCTTCATGTGATTAGGAACATATATGAGCTCAATTAATGCGTCATAAAATGTTCAACATTACCTAAGGTGTACTTACCAACAAAAAAATGATGACTAAGCAAAATCTCGAGAGCACAGAAGGCAGAAGCACCACCACCCGAGCTAACGTCGTTACCTTCCTTTCAGCAACCTGACCAGCATCTTAACCTTAATCAGGTTGAACCTTAACTCTCTCTCACTTTCTCTGAGGAGAAAACTCGTGAGAACGCCGTGACTCCGGTTTGATCCAGCCGCGTCAAATATCATCGCTCGCGCTCTCTCTCTTAGAAACAACTCCCGTTTTCCAGCGCGAGCATCACCGATCTAACCGGTTGGTCCTCGTGTTTCCCCCCACACTCTTTCTTTCTTTCTTTCTTTCTTTCTTTTCCTCCTCTCCCTCTCTGTCTCTCTCTTGGCAGATTTTTATACCGGCTCGAGCCGGTATTTGAGACGCGGGCACGCGCGCGCCAACCGCTACTGCGAGACACTTGAGAGCCTGCGCGCGCCCGTGCCGCGCTTTCATAAAGCCCTTTAGAGCGCGCGCCCGCCCGTGCACTGTGTAACAAGTAATTTTGTAGAATATAATCTTAGAAATAAAACAAATATAATGCAAATTTTTTCTATAGAAAAATGCATTTAGGCATTAGTTCTACTGCTGATTAATTAAATGTTTCTGTATTAGCTAGTTATATATGCATTTTCTTTAAACATATATATATATATATATATATATATATATATATATATATATTCACACACTACAGGCACGAGAACATGCAATGCTATCATGTATTCATCACAATAATATATATTTTTAAAAATTTTATAAAAAGTTATCATTTACATGTAAATATGTTCATCTGTCCATTTAAGTTATACATATGGACAAAAGTATTTGGCCAAACCTGCAATGACATTCCATATTGTGTATCCAAATGCATACACAAAAGTTGGTCCCCTTTTGCAGTTATAACAGCTTCCACTTTTCCTGGAAGGCTGTCCACAAGATTTTGCCGTGTTTTTGTGGGAATTCCTGACCAATCATTCTGAAGAGCATTTATTAGGTCAGGCACTGATCTTTGACAAGAAGGCCTGTTCCAGTTCATCCCAAACGTGCTCAATGGGGTTGAGGTTACAGGGCTCTGTGTTTGGGCCGGTGGAGTTCTTCCACAACAAACTCTTCAAACCATGTCTTTATAGTCCTTGCTTTGTATGCTGGGGCACAGTCATGTTAAAATAGAAAACAACCAAACTGTTGCCACAAAGTTGATTAAAAAAAAAGTATAGCATTGTCCAAGATGTCTTGGTATAACGCTGAAGCATTATGATTGTCCTTCACTGGGGCTAAGGGACCTAATCAATTGAAACACCTGAATAAATACCAGGTTTTTCCAAATAGATTATAAAATCTATAAATCTTAATGAATTATTAAATATATATGAAATGAATTAAAATCATTTTAACAACTGCAGAACTTTTCGCAACCCCTGTTAATCTTTTTTTTTTTTTTTTATTAGATCAGGGCCGTTTAAAATGAACAAATAATAATATTTTTAAGCATTTAGTCTTTTCAACTTTTATACTATTCAAAGACAAAAAGAATCACAAAAATAGCATAAATTATCGATTTTTTTTTTTTCTTGACCCGACTATAGACAGCTCTTTATAGTGCTGTGTGTTTCTGCAGTGATGACAGATACAGCCCTACATCCGGGGTCGCGCGTGCACCACACCGCAGTGGAGCACGAGATGCTTGCTGTCTGTGCGCGCGTAAGGGATTGTACCGGGCAGAACAGGTTTATTCCAGTTCTGTTCTGTGCCGCTGCCACATGAAGAGAGTGAGACACATTAGTTCAATACGATCCAGTTTAACCCCTGTTTAATGCTTACGAGATGATTGTGTTGTGCTTTTCATTCGTATTTTTAGTTAAGGTGGAAAAAAAAACATTATTTCTGAGAAATAAGTTACAAGAACAACTAAACGCGTTACCACGAGGGAAGCCGGCTCAGGTTGACGTCATGCGCATGCGCAGTCGTCTCACAGGCACAGCTGATAAGGACTTATCTACAGCTTTAGAAGAACGCCCTGTTAACTGGTTTTTCATCACAATTAAGGAGAATAAGTTGCGGCATGAATGAAGGCAATGTCATGCTTCAAGCAATGTCAAGTGAATTTCACATGAAAATCATTATTTATTAATCACGCAGGGTATTTTTCCACAAGGCATTTTCTCATATAAATCTACATATAACCCAGCCCCCCCCCCCTCCCATATATATATATATATATATATATGTGTGTGTGTGTGTGTATGTATGTATAAGTGCGATACGGTCACATGGTGGCGTAGTGGTTAGCACTGTTGCCTCACACCTCCAGGGTCAAGTTAAATTTCCCATCTCAGGTCTGCGTGTGTGGACTTCGCCTGTTCACCACGTGCTTGGTGGGTTTCCTCCTGTGCTTCCCACAGTCCAAAGACATTCAGGTTAAGCTAACTGGAATTTCCAAATTGCCCGTAGTGTATGTGTGAATGACAATATGGCATTGAGCTGGCAACCCAACCCCTTAAGTAACTGCCTATATCTTGAGGTTGGGGAGTATCCGTTGCCCAATGTGCTGGATGGCACATAGACGGTTAAGTGGTAGGTTTCTCGCCTGCCATGTGGAAGACCCGGGTTTGTTTCCCACCCAATAACCAAACCCCAGCCACTGGATGCAAGGCTAGTCCCAACACCTGATTAAATGGGAGGGTTGCGTCAGGAAGGGCATCTGGTGTAGATTCATTATTCACATGACAATGTCACATGTGTTTACCTGAATTCACACTTGCATATTCCAGAGAATAACATGTTGACATGGCAAGCACAACGACTCTGGGGTTAGCGCTGTGACTTGCCAACTTTGGCTTCTCTCTCCTGTGTAAATTGAGTTTACATGTTCTTCCTGTGCTTTGTGGTTTTCTTCTGGGTACTTTGGTTTCTCCTTAGCACGCACAAGACATGCACTGTAGGCTGACTGGCATTGCACATTGTGTGCATTAAGTGTTTGAGTGTGTGCGTGTGTCTGTGTCCACTTGTGTTTTACAAAGGGTTGCCATGCCATTCAGCTTGTACGCTTTGTACCGTAAGTTCACAGGGAACATATTAAAATGAATATATGTGTGATAAAATTACATAAATGAAAAAAAAAATGCAACTATACTGTATATTGATCTGGTTTTTGCTTTCATAGTCTGGCAATTTTTAATTATTTATCTATTCTATTTTATTCTACTATTTCTATTTTATTCTATTATTTTATTTTGATTTTTATTATTCTTATCACTGTATATTATGTAAATAAAAAAATTAAATTCTCTTATTTTTTGTAATATTGAGGTCAACAGCAGTCGTATAATCATTTCACTTTATATCATACTGTGTATGACTGTGTATGCGATAAATAAAATTTGAATTTGAATTTATTCTTTAATGGTTTAAGGCTAATGTTTATAGATAAACTCTATAATAATAAATCTTTTGTTCTTGTTTGATGTCCCTCTATATGAGTAAGACCTGACCAATGTTTGTTCATGAATCATACTGGACCGTCTCATATTGTTGTTACGTATGTTTATGTTTTACAGGAAATGAAAGAGGTGTCAGTGTTCAGAAGAGAAGTTTTCTTATTTAAAGTGATACATGAAATGTGCAAAATATGCCTCACACTCCAAAGACATGTTTGTGTCTGACATATGTTTCTTTTTTCTTTTTTTTGTCTTTTGCACTGGGGTCACGAGACTAGTTTACAAGTAAAACATGCTGAGTGTAATGTAAACAGCATGTCTGCGTCATCACATACTCACCTCGGTCAGCTTTGTGGAGATTAGTTCAGTGTTCAGTAAGTTGTCGATGTGGTTAAGGAGACTTTAAAATGTACAAAATGACAGAACTTAAAAGACATGTCACAAAGTTTAAATGAAGAATTCTACATAAATTTTGACTTGGCTAATAATATTGTTCCAATTTGACTAATTTAAATACTACAACTTGATATTACAACAAAATGCCTGCTTTTTTAAAAGAATTTTCAAGTACAAGTGGTGTTATGTTAATCTTCGAATGCCTGTTTCATGCACCTCTTGGCTGATGAACTACATTTTGGTTAAGGGAACTACTATGTACTTTGGATTTTAAATGCTCTGGCTAAAAAGTAAATTTACAGAAAAAATGGTTTAGGCTTCAGTGTCTGTTCAGAATTTTTGCATCTGGACTGCAAGTCAATATTTGACTAGAATGATGATGAAGATGATGCAATGTTGTGTTGCATTATGCTGACTGTTGATCTTCAAGAGGTGACTTTGACCTCGGTGAGAATGTTTTGACACCGTCATCCATTCTGTCCAATATTTTTGAGTATTTTCAGTGACAGCTTGCATCATCTATTCATGGAGCTAAAACCCTGTTAGAGAGAAGTTAGTGCAGCACACAGCTTTAAATACAGCCAGTGACTCAGATGTTCAACATCCAGGAAAAGTTCAGTCCAAGTGAGAGGATGTTCATGTCTTAAGGAATTGGCTTGTTGAGTCGAGCTGTACTATAAGTTTGAAGGGAACATAACGCATAGTATGCAGAGTGTAGCGCAGACTGTGCAAAGTTCAGAAAGAGTTAATGAGTTACACAAATGAAAAATGACCAATTACCCTTATATGTTTAGACTAAAATGTCAAAAGAATGTATGTTTTACAGATAAGGCCTGTAGTCTTACCTGTAAGAGGCTGATTTTAACCTGGTTACTACGTACTGCCTTCAGTTTGTTTGTAATAAAAACCTCTTGCCAGATGAGATTGAAGATTCCTGCGTTAGATAATCAAGAGGCTAATGTGTGATTCGTGGTCTTTGAGTTTATAGTACAAATAAAGTAGTAACCAAACTGTTCATGAAATAGCATTATAGTTAAATAACAAACATGCATTATAGTAAACAGGCTAAGCCACAAAATAGCTTTATAGCAAATTTAATAACCACAAACTAACATTATAGCTGAATAATCATAATCGTTGATAAGTATCCGCCTGTATTTTATGGGCATTGAGGACGTCATTAATCCTGACCAAATCTCCAACTTTATTTGCAGATATGCTGCCCCAAACTTGCAAGGAACCTCCACCACGCTTCACTGTTGTCTGCAGACACTCATTACTGCCCTTGCCAAAGCTAAATATTGTTGATGCAGGATAACTACCTTGTACCCTGTTGTTGTGCTCAGTGTGGCCATGGTGTATGACCTGTGACATGAAACTGTCTTCCACAACCTCACCATAGTAGAGTTTGGCTGCTCCTTTACACAATCCTAAGCCTCCTATATGTTTCAGTTAATGACAAAATTTCAACCTACATATGAAATTTGATGATCATTAGCACCTGCTTGGTATAACTGCTATAAATGTTAATCATACACCTAACTCTGATCCTACAAAATCTCTGACTTTGTACAAGTGTGCAAGTGTTGAACTGATGCTGGTTTAAAGCCCAAGGTTGGTCACACCAAATATCGATTTGATTTAAAAAAATTTTTTCCTGTTTGCTCACTTTCCATTTGTAAATTGATCAACATAAACAATAAATACATACATTTTTGAAAGGATTCTTACTTTACAGCCTAAAACCTTCGCACAGTACAATAAGTTTACACAAAATGTTTTATTATTTTTTTTGTCCAGATAAAACACGCTTGTTGTATCATAGCAATGCAAATCTGTCTCATTCGACCCAGTGCTGCTCTTGGGTCTGAATTGGAGTTCAGGACCACGGACAGCTCCGAACCAAACCCACCCTCTGGGTTTCCACACATTCTCTGGGATTAGCCCCTTCGCGTCAGAGGAAATCCTGACTCACTTCCGCTTCTGGAAATACCATGTGGCAGTGAGCCGATCTTCCATCTGCCTGGCCTCATTCCTGAACCAAAGACGTCAAACGATTTCAGCTTACTTCCTGTGCAGGAACTTTTCACTGCCACATAAAAGGCCTGGAACTAAAATGATAACTTTGTTCCATTAAATTACAAGTCTCGCCTGGCCTAGAGGCCAGGGGGAAAGTGAATCTCCTTCCGTACTGGAATATTTTTGGAAAACTGATGTCTGGCCTGATTTATTTAGAAACAATTAATTCAGTCTGGTCATCGCAGTCACAGTGTACACTGAAACATCCACGATTCATCCATTCTGCATGAATGAGTCATTCATGCAAACCTGATTCATGAACAAAAGATTTGCAATAATTATTTTCTTGGAAATCTAATAGCATGTGTGACCATAAGTGACCAGTGTGTATCAATGACCTGATCATGTGAGTAAGAGTTGATGTGTAAAAGTTTAAAGATTTCTGTGATGAGACATTTATTTAGTATTAATGGAAGGAGTCTCCACCATCAGACAAAGGTTTATGGTTACAGTCATAGACTTAATAAGAACAGGACAAACACTCAACGATGTCACTGATAGGTTTTTTTGAAGAGCGGTTCTGAAGCTACAGCGTGGGAGCTCTGATTATCACTATATTGGCTTTAGCTTAGCTAAAATTCTAACACTGCTTTTAATAGAAAAAAAATGTGTCTAACATAAATTTTTATGACAATGTTACTACTGCATTTGATTGAACTCCATCATCCATACCCTAAACATCGTCCCATATCAACTTAATCATTTCTGGTTGTAAGTTAAAATTTTTTAAAAATTATAATAGGATATCTTCAGGTGTTTTATTCCTTATGTACTGTAGTGTAAGTAAAACTTGAATCTCTACATCTAATGAGTGAGGATTTGGTAAAATAACATTTAAAAGATAGAATAATTATAGAAAAAAGAAATTGATTTTGAGCACACACTCCAGGCTCTGATGCGTTTTACAAAGAAACACCTCCATGTTGGCTGTTTGTCCTTTATCTATCTCTGGCTATTACACAATGGGTTTATCCAGGATGGGCTTGTCTCGTCTCTTCGAATTCCCTCGTTCCCTTGTCTCCTTGTTTTGAATTCTGTGGCTGTTTGTTTCAAGTTCCTTAGTTCCCTTGGTTTCTCATGTATAATTCTCTCGTGTCCTTGTTTCCTTGTTTTTAGTTTCCTAGTGACCTTGTTTCATTGTCTCTAGATTAGTTCTACATTTCTGAACCGCTCTTTTTTCTCCGATGTCTCTAATTCTTTAGTCCTGCTTGTCTCTTTGTAGTTCATTAGTTTTCTGTTTTCTATCTCTCATTCCTCATCATTTCCACTAGACATATTTGTTTGCCTGTATGTTTTAATAACCGTCTACTTTCTACTTCAATTGAGATTTTATTAATTGTTTCACCTGTACTTTCTAATATAGAAGTTGTGTCCTTGTTTCTAATTCCTTTAGTGCGATGAGGCCCGCTCAATTTTAATAAGGCTGTGGATTTGGATCACGATTCCTGAAAGCACCCTAATAATAAAAAAAATAAAATAAAATAAAAAAGCACATCTCTGGCCATATTTACTATCAAATTTAATATACATAATAAGGATATCTAATTATATGTAATTATATATAAAATAATAAAAGTAATATTTAGGTTAAGCCATGCCTCGGTAAGAGTGCGCAGGTTCCATCAGTCACGCTGGCAGTGCAGGAGATGGATTCTGTCCCTTTATCGGTTGTGTCATGTATACAGTAGTAATGTTTAAAACTTTATTATGGTATGTAATGACAGGGTGACTTTTTGCAGAACCAGCTCACTGCTCTGCATGGCTTTCTAAACAAGTTCTACAAACACCCAGGCTTGAAAAACATTAAAGTTCAGGTTTAAGTTATTATTATTATTATTATTATTATTATTATTATTATTATTATTATTATTATTATTTTACTTTACTGGAAATTTAGCTGTTTTGCCCTAAATGCCCTGAAAATAACCTAAACACAGGGTTACAGTAGTAAGGCTCCTTCCTAGTGGTTACTATTTGTTTATGTACATGTACACCGAAAATCAAGGTATTTTAATAAATATATCTTTCACATAATTTTGGAAAAGGGTGCAGACAGGAGGGACGCGAATACAGGACACAACAGATCAGATGGTGTTCTTGAAATGTTAATAAAAGTTGCAATCAGCAATGATCAGAAAACTGAGGAAGTACATTGACGGGCGTATTGGCGCTCGCTGACAGGTTCCGTGCTTGGAACTCGGGGTCAGGTTGGTGAGTGGACTGCGACAGGAAACTGGGGACGGAGGTGAGCAGCGCACTTATCCTGGGACACGGTGGGGTCTATACAGAGATACAGTGGTGTGAAAAACTATTTGCCCCCTTCCTGATTTCTTATTCTTTTGCATGTTTGTCCCACTTAAATGTTTCTGCTCATCAAAAACCGTTAACTATTAGTCAAAGATAACATAATTGAACACAAAATGCAGTTTTTAAATTAAGGTTTACGTTATTAAGGGAGAAAAAAAAACTCCAAATCTACATGGCCCTGTGTAAAAAAGTGATTGCCCCCCTTGTTAAAAAATAACTTAACTGTGGTTTATCACACCTGAGTTCAATTTCTGTAGTCGCCCCCAGGCCTGATTACTGCCACACCTGTTTCAATCAAGAAATCACTTAAATAGGAGCTACCTGACACAGAGAAGTAGACCAAAAGCACCTCAAAAGCTAGACATCATGCCAAGATCCAAAAAAATTCAGGAACAAATGAGAACAAAAGTAATTGTATCTAGGTCACGTCCCCAAACCTTTGAAGCTGGCAGTTATAAAGCCGCTTCTTAAAAAATCTAATTTGGACGCGAATCAAATAACAAATTAGAGACCGATTTCAAACCTTCCGTTTATATAAAAAATATTAGAAAAAGTAGTATCAGCTCAAATATGCACATTCTTGCAGGAAAACAACATCCTAGAAGAATTTCAGTCAGGTTTCAGGCCCCATCATAGTACAGAAACTGCACTAGTTAAGATTGCAAACGACTTGTTTTTAGCTTCAGATCAAGGCTGCATCTCAATACTAGTCTTACTTGATCTAAGTGCTGCATTCGACACCATAGATCATAATATTCTCATAGATCGCCTACAAAATCATATAGGTATTCAGGGGCAGGCATTAAAATGGTTTAGATCATACCTGTCTGATCGATACCATTTTGTAGATCTAAATGGAGTACCGTCTGATGTAATGCCAGTGAAATATGGGGTCCCACAAGGGTCAGTTTTAGGACCTCTCCTGTTCTCAATTTACATGCTTCCCCTGGGAAACATCATTAGAAGGCATGGGATTAGTTTCCATTGTTATGCTGATGATACCCAATTATACATCTCAACAAAACCAGATGAAATACCCAAGTTGTCTAGATTAACAGAGTGTGTCCAGGACATAAAAGATTGGATGACCAATAACTTTCTTTTACTAAATTCAGATAAGACAGAGATATTGCTCATCGGCCCAAAAACCAGCACACAACAGCTTTCACAATTCAGCCTGCGTTTAGAAGGATGTACTGTTACTACTAGCTCAACAGTAAAAGACCTGGGCGTGATATTAGACAGTAACTTGTCTTTTGAAAATCATATTTCCAATATCACAAAAACAGCCTTTTTCCATCTTAGAAATATCGCCAAACTTAGGAGTATCCTATCCGTATCTGATGCAGAAAAGCTAGTTCATGCATTCATGACCTCCAGACTGGACTATTGTAATGCATTACTAGGTGGTTGTCCTGCATCCTCAATAAACAAGCTACAGTTAGTCCAAAATGCAGCCGCCAGGGTTCTCACTAGATCCAGAAAATATGATCATATAACACCTATATTATCATCCCTGCACTGGCTACCTGTTCAATTTAGAATTAATTACAAAATAGTACTACTTACATACAAAGCTTTAAATGGTTTAGCTCCCACATACCTAACCAGTCTTTTGATACGCTATAATCCACCACGTCCCTTAAGATCACAAAACTCCGGACTTCTGGTAATTCCCAGAATTTTAAAATCTACAAAAGGGGGCAGGGCATTTTCATATTTGGCTCCAAAGCTTTGGAATAGCCTTCCAGACAGTGTTCGGAGAGCAGACATGGTTTCCCAATTTAAAAGTAGACTCAAGACGCATCTTTTTAATCTGGCATACGCGTAACTCATCCCATAACCTCATACTCCAGTACACCTATCCTGAATGGCAACTACGCTAATTCTCTCCATCTTTTCTGTATTTCCCTACCCATCCCGAGGCATCTGGAGATTGTGCCAGCTTTAGTAGACAAAGGCCAACCCTGCGAGGTTTCTAAGGCATCTTGAGAAGGACCTGCTCCAGCTAGATTCTGCTTTATGATGGCTGGAGCTACCATCCTGCTCCTGTGCTTCCAGTGATCCAGACGCCATCTGCCCTCTGCACCTACTGCTGAACTGAATCTACACAACTTCTGTTATATTGAACTTTCACCTGCACAACACACATGATGTTATTTCTATCTGTTATCACCCAGATGAGGATGGGTTCCCTGTTGAGTCTGGTTCCTCTCAAGGTTTCTTCCTATTGCCATCTCAGGGAGTTTTTCCTTGCCACTGTCGCCGTCACCCTTGGCTTGCTCATCAGAGACATTTCATTCATCATTCATTCATTTCATTATTATCTAGACACATTTTTCTCACACATACACACTTCCAAATATTTTCTTTTCTTTTCTTTTCTAGAAAAAAAAAAAAAATTCTTTAATTTTTTTTGTGAAGCTGCTTTGAGACAATGACCATTGTTAAAAGCGCTATATAAATAAAATTGAATTGAATTGAATTGAATGAGGCCTCACTTGCCTTAATTAAGGTCAGTGTTCACGACTCCACCAGACTTTGGAGTGGCCTATTCAAAGTCCTGACCTGAATCCTATTGAGATGTTGTGGCATGACCTTAAAAAGGCGGTTCATGCTAGAAAACCCTCAAATAAAGCTGAATTACAACAATTCTGCAAAGATGAGTGGGCCAAAATTCATCCAGAGCGCTGTAAAAGACTCGTTGCAAGTTATCGCAAACGCTTGATTGCAGTTATTGCTGCTAAGGGTGGCCCAACCAGTTATTGGGTTCAGGGGGCAATTACTTTTTCACACAGGGCCATGTAGGTTTGGATTTTTTTTCTCCCAAAATAAAAAAACATAGTTTAAAAACTGCATTTTGTGTTTACTTGTGTTATCTTTGACTAATAGTTAAATGTGTTTGATGATCAGAAACATTTTGTGTGACAATCATGCAAAAGAATAAGAAATCAGGAAGGGGGCAAACAGTTTTTCACACCACTGTATAGTGCATCCGGAAAGTATTCACAGCGCTTCACTTTTTCTCCATTTTCCTATATTACAGCCTTATTCCAAAATGGATTAAATTCATTATTTTTCCTAAAATTCACAAAATAAAAAAGTCAAATCACATGTACATAAGTATTTACAGGCCACTGTGCTTGGAACCTTCAATGCTGCAGAATTCTTTCTGTACCCTTCCCCAGATTTACAAACAATCCCTTCATGTCTTGGTTTGTGCTCTGACTTGCACTGTTAACTGTGGGACCTTATACAGAAAGGGGTTTGTCTTTCCAAATTATGTCCAATCAACTGAGACACCACAGGTAGACTCCAATTGCGTAGTAGAACCATCTTAAGGATGATCGGTGGGAACAGGATGCACCTGAGCTCAAATTTGAGTGTCATGGCGGAGGCTTTGAGTACTTATGTACAGTACGTGTGATATTTCCATTTGTTCTTTGTAATATATTTGCCCAAACTTCTTTAACGGTGTCATTATGAGGTATCGTCTGTAGAATTTTGAGGAAAATAATGAATTTTGATTCATTTTAAATACATTTTGAAATAAGGCTGTAACATAGCAAAGTGTGGAAAAAGTGAAGCACTGTGAATACTTTCCAGGTGCACTGTAGCAGGTGGTCTACTGTAACCTGAGGAAGACTTGAGCTCATTAAAGGGTTAAGACAGGGGATTAAGGAGTGAGTAGCTTAATCAGTACGTACACAACTCTTTGGTTTTAAACACGTACCCACTTTCAGCAGGTTAGTTGTCTGAATCAGGACAAAATCACAGAAAGACTCAGGAAACCCCCCTGACCATCGAATGCCAAGGCATGGCTCCCATAGGAAGTGCTCCAAACAAGATGGCCACCAACCCAATGGAGCATATCATGGCACATGAGTGTGTAGTACACCTGGATGATTGTCCAAGCCTGGCACTTGATTTTTACTTTAGGTTTAAATTAAGTTTAATGTTTAGGTCAACAATTATATATTAGCACGTGAATAGCTTTTATCTTAATTAAGGCAAAATCGTCTAACATGATATCATTACAAAACACATATAAAATACATCCATCTCCTGTTCAACTTATAGTGTGCAGCGCTGCAGGGAGACTGAAGCCTATTCCTGGGAGCTTAGGGCACAAAGCAGGATACACCCTGGATGTGATGCGACCTTATCGCAGGACACCAGCGCACACATTCGAATCATATACTGTACCAAGGGTCATTTGGAAACACTAATCATCCTAGACCACATGGCTTTGGACTATGTGGGAGGAAACACAGCAAACACAGGGAGAACATGCAAACTCCATGCAGGCAAACCATCAGCAAGATTCGAACCCTGGATGCGTGAGGGGACAGCACTAACCATTAAGCCACCGTGCCGCCTAAATCTAAAATGATCAAGCCTAATTTCAGGAATTTTTACTCATTTCAGTTCATTGATATCGCGTCATTTGTATCGTCTTGTAGTCAGGGTTATCGTATTTATAACAAAAGTGTCCAGTCTCATCCAGAAAGCGCCGGTTTGGGTGCAGGTTTTTATTCCAACAAAAGACAAACCACACCTTCTAGTCTGTTGAAAGCCAAGCTTGTCTGTTCCAACATAAGGTATCAGGTGTGGCTGGAATGAAAACCTGCAACGACACAGTCAATTTGGCAAAAAGATTACTGAGTTATATTTAGGCCAAGTTTCTGGTTTCCGTCTTTGACATTTAAACAAGTTTCCAAGTTTGTTTTGTATGTCCCCTGACTTGTGCCAGGTCGTTCACCAGGTTGTTTCTGCTCATCTGGGATTTGGTTGCTGTTGGCAAAAATAAGGAACCCAAAAAAACCTTACGCTGTGACCATCTCCACCTGTCGTATTAGTTTGAGTCATTTAAACAATAAACACTAATATATAATGGATTTGAAATGACTAAGAATTTCTGAAAACAACAAGCACTAAAAAAAAAAAAAACAAGATAAATTGTGTTGTGTTTAGGATCTGATGCTCCATCCACAGAGTACTTTTCAGGACACAAGTATTCCGAGTATTAAGACTGCACCATTAAGTGATTGTGATTGGCTCGCTGATCTTCTGTACATCGGCTGTAGGTACAGAGGTCCGGTTACATAAAATCTTTTGAGATAAGCGGCTATTTTGACGGACATCGCTTACTGTTTAATCCTTAGCGGTTAATGATTAATTCATTGATATAAATCAGATATCACTTTGAATTGGATTAACTTTGTCCAGGTTCCGGGTTCGATTGCTGCCTCGGGGGCTGTGTGCATGGAGTTTGCATGTTCCGTGCTTGGTGGGTTTCCTCAGGGTTCTCTGGTTTCCTCTCACAGTCCAAAGACATGCAGATTAGGCTAACTGGTGTTCCCAAATTGCCTGTAGTGTGTGTGTACTGTATACTGTATGTGTGTAAACCCTGCGATAGATTGGCACTCAGTCCAGGGTGTACCCCGCCTCGTGACTTAAGTCTCTGGGAATAGGCTCCAGGCCCCCTGTGACCCTGTATGCAGGTTCGGGTGGTAAATAACTTTGTCTAAAACTAAATAAAAACTAAAGTAAGAATAAAGGCATACTTCTCTGTCCATAAATTTTTTTATATTCTGTTTTATGTGATATCAAAGAATCGGACCAGATATAGTAAATTAAATAAAGAATCTACAAAATTCTGTGAAAATACTTCACTTTCTGAGCTAATGTTTCTACGAATCTTTGGATGGCTGTATATGATTGGATAAATGTTGGGAGAGTTTCTGTCCATTGAAACGCTTAACTTGGTCAGGACCATCATGACCCTGCTCCACCTGTATTAAACCCTACTGGCTGTTTGAAATGTCAATCAAATGGCATCTATTTCAAGAAACCTAGTGGGTTCTCAGACTTCATTGGATTTTATCTGGTTTATTAGCAGGGTTCTAAAGAGCTTTATGACTTTAAAGACCTTGAAAATTATCTTCTGAGTTCATAACCAGAGTACGAGCTGATGAGATTACTTAAAAGATAATGAAGATACACACCTCCTGCTGCATTTTTAATTATCTGTGAATACAGCCTGGTTTTCTGACCTCTATCGAACCCTTGGACTCACACACAGGCTGATATGAAAGCTCTGTGATGTGTGTCTAAATACCGCTTTTCACAATTTGTCTCCAGCAGCTTCTGACCCTGATAAAGATAGAAACTAACGACAAACAATTATGATGGTTTTGCAACCTGTCTAGACCGAGTGAGATAATATACTCTTTGCATGGCAGTACATGAAGTGCTAACATTTGAATCACCCCAGGGTATTTTGGGTGCAAATGGATTCAAATATGAAATTTGTAGAAAACGATCGGCGCATTGCACAGTAACCGGTTTAACTTCTCAGCTTGTCCTCTTTATCTGTTCCTGGTTCTCAGGATTCTTCTACCTGTTCCTATGAAATGGGACGTTAAAGACAAACCGAGACTGGGATGAAATTTCCAGTAAATGAATGCGATTAAAATTTACAGAAGACTACGAGCACATAATGAGAAAACTTTCTACCTTGATGGTATTTAAGCACTAGTGAATGACTGGGATGAGTGCGTTAGTGTAGCAGAGGATTATATAAAGACATAAAGGGTGTTTTACTCTCAGAACTTTGACACACACACCAACTTTGCAGGAGTTCTGAGACTTTGTGTTAGCCTGAAGGAAAAGTAACATATCGGACCTTTAATCGCTCAGTTCTAATCACAGCCTTGTAGTTCCACATTCTTTATTTATATTTATATATTACTTATATTATATAACGTGATCATATTTTGTAATGAATAACTCTAAGTGTCATGTGTTTTAGGAAAACAATCATTGCCAATCAATTGTGGTGTAAACATAATCAAATCAGACCAGACAAGAGAAGTGCTTTGCATAATTTTATTCATATTTTCTATAGATTCTTTTTTAGTTTTATTTTTTTCATTTTTTTTGGTCTTCCAGCAATTCTGCGAAATACAAATAAACTCATAGGCACGTACACATTGAAAAAGCACACCCTGTTGTATTAGTGTTCAGGATGATGATGTGTAAACATGGTATTAATACATTAATACAGCACGTTAAAAACAACAACAACAAAAAAAAAACTATTTGCCTCTGTAAATATGACAATGTTAAACAAAAACCAACAGAATTAAAATTGACTATAATATAATATAATATAATATAATATAATATAATATAATATAATATAATACGATGCTACAGTTTTACATCTTCATGAAACGTGTGTGGTTTCCGTGGCTACGGTTTGTTCATGCATATAACACACCCTTCAGGAGAGCGAGCGACAAAGACCACGCCCTCCTGATGCTTTTTCTGCCCGTGACGTGTTAGCACCCTGAAATGAGTCGGATTAGTCCGCATAGTGGGTTAATTATTCCTGAAACGAGTTAATTAGTCCCGGCTCGTGGGCCGAGGGTCGTCCCGCTCCGGCTTGAAGGCTCTCACGGACGGCCGGTTCTGCCACGACGGGATCCGCCAAGACACCGATTTATCTACCAGAAACCAGAATCACAAGACAGTTTTTATTGTTCTCTCGTGCTCGGGTGTGTTATAGACAAAATAACAGAGTGCAGCAGCAGGAGTGTGTGTCCCCAGCATCATCTCTACTAATCTCACATGCCAAAAGAATACACGAACAATCCCTGTGTTTTCATTCCCGTCCTTAACGCACCAAGCCACTAGAGATGTGGAGGAAAAAAAATCACCAAAATAAAACATTTTTGAGGTGGTAAAATGTTGCCGTTCCTCTATAATCCTACAGGTGGTGCACTCTAAACTATTCACACACTGGTACAAAAAACGAGATGTTGCTATAGAAACGATAACGCTGTGATCCTGGGCTGACCAATCAGGAACGAGAACTCAAAACGGACGAACGCACAACTATCTACAGTACAATGAAGTTCCAAATAATGTTACAAGAAATGATTTGAACTCCACGGCTAGATTTTGCTAACCACTATAGCTAGTTTTCAAGATTGACTTTGTAGTTGTTTCTTAGGCAGCAAGATTTACTCACACTTCCCAGCCCAGACACAGTTTGACTTGCTAACTGGCTAAAACTGTTTTGATGGCACTTAGTATCAGTGTAAACAGTTCTGTCACTTGTCATATATGAATAAAGAAAGAAAAAACTAAACACATACAACTGAAAAGTTATTGTCTGAAAATATTAAGTATTTAATTGCTCAGCAAGAACTAAGTGAGGACTCAAGTAGAAAGAAGCGCGAAAGTGTGAGACAGTGAGTTTAAGACAGAACGGAGACACGTGGTGTGGTCACTGATTTGGAATTCAAATTCTCTAAGAACGGCACTTGTGTTGCCAGATTGGGTGGATTTCCATCAATCAATCAATCACACCAATTTGGGGACACTGGTCACGCCAGATATGTTTTTCTACCCAAATTAAAACTAAGAGACTTAAAACGTTAACTACAAATGAGACAAAATGAACAAGTCCTTGTTGGAGTAAAATTGATTTGCTTCAAAAATTTAGATGAGGGCATTAGTGGGTTTTTCTCCTGCCCTGTGCAAGGCCCGGGTTCAATTCCCACCCAATGCCCCAAACCCAGCCACTGGATGCAGTGCCGGTCCCAAGCCCATATAAAATGGGAGGGTTGCGTCAGGAAGGGAATACGGTGTAAAACCCGTGCCGACCAACAACAACAACAACTGAGCTGAATATTTGGAAAGATATACATGGTAATGGTTCCTTGGGTCACGCTGTACATCACGAAGCCAAAAAAAACCTCGACCAAAATGTTCTCTGTGTCAGATAACAAACGATAGACGTCCTCAACTAGCTTGATCCGGAAAATAAACTTATCGATAAACAAAAGCATTGTTCAGAGTAATAATGAGGTCACAAGGGAGATGCTTCTACCCATTCTTATGTTTTGTTTCCATTCCGACAGCGCTGCAGTACGTGGAGCCGTCATGAGTTTCACGTGATCCTACACCGCTGTTAGACGAGCTGAGATTTAAAATCCAATATTTCTCAAACAAGTTTGTTGTTGGCTGTCTTTTGTCGCAACGACCAAACAATTTTTTTTATTTGATGCCAGAACTAAAGGCATCAAACACGTCCAGTTAAATTAGAACGAGAAGAGAAGACGTTCCTCTGTGAAAGGGCTTTTGGATTGTATTTCCGTCAGCCTGAGTAAGCAGGCGAGGTGTAAGAATTGTTTAAAACGACTTGCGTTGATTTACGTTGCCATTTGATTTATGTGCGCGCGCGCACACACACACACACACACACACACACACAAACACACAAGATACTGCGTAAAAGTCAACAACTACTATTTTGTTTTCAGGAAAATGCCAAATATTACAGTACAGGTGTTGAGCTAGAAGATCTGTAAATGTTGTCTTTTCAATATTAAGTTTACGACTGCCGTGGCGTGCCTGAAAATGGAATTAATAGACTGTGTGTATTCTTCCATCAACCATGTTAGAAATTAGATTTAGTGAAGACATAGCACCATGGGTCCCAGGAATGTTATTAAAGACAGTAGCAAGAAGAAAACGGGGCCACATTCAGTTTCGTTTTTTTTAAAGCAGCCGGTGCCAAGAGGAATCGTAAGCAAGGTTTAATGTATTGGTAATATTTTTGGGGGGCTGAAACGAATTATCTGCATTTACATTATTTCCTATAGAAAAATGTGTTTTGCCCAAAGTACTCGCCCCCCAAAACGAATAAAATTCTTATACCGAGGTACCGCCTTATTCACACCTTTCGAGGGTTTTTTTTTTTTAAATCTGCAAGTTAAACCTCCAAACTACCTCCAAGATCTGTGAGTTTAGAATTCCACCTCCTGCTGCACCACACACACCTACCGAGCATCCACTGATGCACTTCTTTAACTAACCAACTCACCATGCATTATTATATTAAACTATTTAACTATGTCCATTATGGTAAGTGTGTGATGACAAATATCGGCCAACGAATATGCCTTGCCTGATAACGCAGACATTATGGATTATTTTATTTTCATCCATATTATTGCTTAAAATCAGAAGTAAAATGTGTTGGGGATTTTTTTTGTTTGATAAATAGGATTTACATGACTGAGAAAAAAGTCAACCAGACTCCAAGGGGAAACTATAACGCATATGCATAATAATTAATAATGATCTGTTTATCATCGTAGCTTAAAAAGAGAGATATAATTTAAAAAAACAGTCTTTGTTAAGAAGTTTGTTTTATGTTTGTAAAAATATATATCTTAGTGATGTCATTTTATCTTCATCTCCTATCTTAGTTCCACTCACACCCGCCCCAGGTGGAACCCCGCGAACATCAAGCTTCCATCAGGGACTGAATATCAGTGATTATTGCTGTAAAATCTAAACACACACAGCCCGAGGCACGGAGACTAAACACTGCAAGAGTGTACAGAACACACACAGAGTCAAGCACACACTGACGAAGGTTCGAGGGATGGTGGTGGTGGTGGTGGCGGCTGAGTTTAGTGATTCGGATGAAGTTTTAGTGATTGGGATGGATTTTATGGGTTCTGAATGCTCACTGGAGGAAACTCGGTCTCGTCGTCCAGACACACGGGACCGGCGGCGAACTCGTGCTCTGGAATCACCTCGCCCTTCATCACCCCACCGTCCTCGGAATATCCTAAATGAAAAAACACACACGCAGATTATACAAGTGATCCCTTCGACCTTTGAGTAACCAGAGAACCTCGGGAAACACCTGCATTTCAATAACATTCATTGTTGGTTTTTAGTAAATACTATAAACATTTTGAACTTGTATAATTCCTTGTCTCTGTATGGAATACAAAAACAATCTTTAATCTTTAATAAACTGTCCGCAGAAAGTATAAACATATATTGATCTGTCCATTTATCTTTGAAGGTTCAGTCTGCAATAGCAGGAGTAGTTCAGTGGTTAAGGCATTGGGCTACAGTTTGAAAGGTTCCAGGTTTAAACCCCACCACCACCAAGTTGGGCCCTTGATCAAGGCCTTTAACCCTTTTACTGGCATATTAATTATATTTATTTGAAAAGCATTAGGATCCTGGTAGAACTGTCACTCGGTCCAGATCCGGACCGCGGATCGCCATTTAGTGTTGCCTGGTCTAGGAAAATAAATCAACGACAGGGTGATATAATGAAGCAGAGTCACTGTTGTGGTTTGAATTGTGATTCATATCTCTTATGTCTCAACAGCAATTTGACAAAACACTGTAATAAAACCTTAACTATAGCTATAAACTACGGCTATAATTTTCTAAATGCAGGATTTTGAAATGGAATAATGATCATGTCACGTTTCTGTGTATGCCGCGTGTGTGTGAGTGTGTACCGGTTAGCTTGGCAGAGTCGGGTCCGCTGGTGCCGATGGCCGCCGTGGCAGCGTAGGAAGGAGCCACCGTTCCCTCACACGCCTCGGCCTCCTCTTCCGATCCCAAGAGCCTGGGGGTCAAAGGTCAGTCAGATACACTGGAATGAGTCAGGTGACATTAGAAACTAAAAGTCTTAGCAAATGAACAAGCAGGAGTCTTGTGACTGACTTGTACGCCTTAAACACACTTTACCAACAGGGAAGCTAAAATCTGATCAGTTCACCTGCTCATCTGGTTTCATTGGCACTGGCGAGTATGTATGGGATGGAGGGAATAATACACCGTTCATGCTGTTATGGGAAAATAATCACCTCCGAGGTGGTACGACTAACCCCACGCTGTGTCAGTTCACATCGCACCACACCTGCCTTGATTATTTTCCTGTACGCGGCATGACACGCCACATTTCCTTCATTGTATAACGCCAATGAGGAAATACGAAACGTGTGTTATTTTTCCTTTTATGTTTTTAAACTGAACGCTGCAGGATGAGAAATGAGCTTCGGGAAAACTCGGACAAAGTGTATGAAGGCGATCACATAGTGTAAGCGCAGGTCAGTTTCATTAATCTAGCAAGAGGTGTAACGTAGAGAAGAGAGACAGCGCACCCTAGTGGTGACCGGCTGAAGCACAGTGTGTCGTCTCGGTGTAGGTTACCCACATCAATACACCACCGTTTGTTGTTCGCTCTCACCTGTGGTTGTGTACCAGCGTGCACTCTCCTCCATCCTGAGGGTCAATGTTATAAATAAAGAGCTGCCCTTCGGACGAGGCTACAAGGAGCCGTGGAAGCTTCTGGATTCTGAAACGTAAACAACATGATACAGCATACAATATACTGTTTAATGCACCATAACAACAGGGTCATGAGATTGAGTGTGTTCCCACAACATAACATGATAAAACATGTGACTGGGCGGATGGCGGGTGGCTGTGTGCTTGTGCTTTTGTGCTTGTGCGTTTGTGTGTGTCAGCATGCGAACACTCACGTTGTTAAAGTGCAGGTGTGTTTGTGTCCGTGTGTGTTGAGGCGGACCGTTGCGAACGCTCGATCCTGACTCATCATGCCTGAAACCTGTGCCGGCAGGTAGCTGCTCGCCGCCGAAAACATCTTGCCCACGTACGCCGACCACGAGGGGTTCTCCTCCTCTCTACTGCACGCACGTTAAACACACACACACACACAGTCTATAGAAAATCTCTTCATGTTGCTTTTATAATGTTCTCCGTATCTTTATTTATATGACTGTGTGAGTGTGTGTGTCACTACCGTACCCGTGTCCGTGCTGCTCCAGTTTGAAAATGTGGACTGTCTCGGTATTGCTCGAGGCACACAGGAACTGAGCATCGGGACTGAAGGACAGAGAGCTGATGTTCACGTATCTGCGTGCACAAACACACACACATACACACATTCAGCACGCATGCAAACGAAAACGGTTCTAGAAAACGTAGCAGAATAAACTCTGGGCCATGTGGCGAATTCAGACCTCTTCATTCCTCTGCGAAACTCAAACAGTCTCTGTCCCTCTGGAATGGAAAACACTCGGATCACTGTGCCCTAGAAAAGTACAGGACATACAGTACAGTCTGTTAATCCCTGGTTATGTGTGTGTGTGTGTGTGTGTGTGTGTGTGTGTGTGTGCATTGGTGTATATACTGTACAGGATGGCCACTGGATCCACAGACATTTCTCCTTATATGATCATTTCACATTTTCTTTTAACCAAAATAAAAACTTAAAAGAATCAATCTCAACAACATCGGTTCTGATACATTAAGAAATGCTTAACGTTCTTGACGTCAGCGTATACACAGTGTCCACTATGTTTAAAAATCACCTACGGATCCAGACTTCTATTGGTATAAAACTTGGTATAGTTGTGCGTGAGTGTGTGTGTGTATGTGTGTGTGCGTGTGTGAGTGTTTACCCTCTCTGAGGCGCTGGCCAGTTTGCTGCCGGAGGCGTTGAAGGTGATGGCGGCTAACTGACTATCATGAGCTGGAATCACGGTCACCGTGTTCTGTGAGTGGAAAAAACAAAGACAAGAACATAAACACGGACTCAGCTCTTGGAGCTAACTCTCAGAGATATGCACTATCAGGGATTTAGATACGATAGCTAAAAAAATATATTTATAAACCAAATCTGTAGCCACAATGTATGTCTCCAATCCACTCAGAATAATACGTAATAAAGCAGAACATCTGTCAAGATGTAATCTGCATCTTCAACCAGTATCCTGCCCTAATGATTATTATAATAATGATTGTGGTGCGTTTACCAGGTTGTTAGCGTCGTAGAGGATGATTTCTCCGATGGTGGCGCTGCCGGGGTACGCTAGGTAAGAATTGGAATGGTTGATGGAGAGAGCACAGAGACCTGCACAGGATCACAAAGAGGTTAGGACATGGCTCTTTTACAAAACTTCAATAATTCTTTTGATTGTGTGAAGCTGCTTTGCAACAATGTCAGTTGTTAAAAGCGCTATACAAATCAAATTTAATTCAATTCAATTCAATTGAAAAAGGTGTTCAAGTCAAACCAGGATTGTGGTTGTGCATAACAACAGAACGCAATTATCCAAAAAAAAGCTACTTTTATTTCTCTACATAACATACTATTCAGATGTTTTAGTGTGGCTACAAGACTCAACCCTGTACTGTGATTAAAGTCTTCAGTAAATTTCGATCACTTTTACACCCTTTACTCATAAAAGATTTCATCACAAGTCTCCGTTTGACTTATATATTATAAGCAGATCGAGTGTACAAGAACATGGGTGTACAATTATATTAAAAGTTACAAAAACAGACCTTCGCTTAGACTACCAGAAAAAGTGATTACTTTAAAAAAATGATTGATTGAATCAAAAATATTTTTATTTTCTCTATTTAATTTTTTTTTATATTCTTTTTATTTTATTTTATATTCTTTTTATATTATTTTATTTCTAATATATGTAGAAGTACATAATTACTGAATAAAAATTATAATAAATAAATAAATAAAAAAAAATGACAACTTAGAAAAAGAAATATTTAAACATGGCTGACATAAATGGCATGGAATAATAATAGTAATAATCAATAATAATTTTTTACTTTGTGTCCAGAAGTGGAGCAACAGAAAAGCGTTTGCTCTATTATCTGAAAATTGCAATTGGATTTAAAACTTAAAGATGCTTAAACTACCCACCACCTGGAATTAATTGACCCAAACTATTTTCTACTATCAGGGTGGGAGGGACAACCCACTCCCACTGACACAAGACAATCATGGGCATCAATCTGTAGGCTCATCTATTCAGAAGAAGGTAGATGGTGATTCCCACTAAGCGGGTCACAGCACCCTGTGACGCAGCATAAACAGCAATTTAAAAAGATGTTGGCACTGCTTTTACATGTTTTGGAAAACTCACGTGTGAACCTTCGCATTCCTGGTTGCTAGCTGCTATGTGATACGACACTCCATGAGGGTCAAAAGTTTATAAAAGCACAATTAGAGTTATTGTGTTGTGAAATGTTCTACGTGAGGGACCTCAGAGCGAGCTGAACAAAGACACAGTGCTGTTGTTCTCTTCAGGGGGTGCCAATAGTTTCGAAACCTTTTGTGATTGTTGTCCACTCTCCAAAAAAAAACCTTAGTATACATATTTTCGCTCAACAAAACCACTCAACGCCTACACACAAACACAGTTTTCCGTCTCACCTGAGGGGTTGGACGGTGTGTTCAGAAGAGTCTTCAGAAGCTTCATGTCCTTTATGTTGTGGATGTAAATGGACTCTTCCAGACAAACCACCAGCCTCTGCAGAGTAACGCACGCACACAGAGTCATCTAAGGTAACTGTTAAACCATAAATGAAATTAAATTGCCCATCGTTGGTTTAAACTGTTATGTTAAATCTGGCTTGAACACACATTTTTAGCTAAGTTAAGTTAAGTTAAGCCTTTATTTGTCACATATACATTGCTGCACAGTGAAATTCTTTCTCTGCATATCCCAGCATAACTGGGGTCAGAGCACAGGGTCGGCCATCTGGAGCAGATAGGATCCCAACAATGCCAACCTGGTAGAGCTGGGGCTCGAACCACCGACCTTCTGATCAGGAACTCAGTGCCTTAGCCTTCTGAACTACCACTGCCCCATAATTTATATATTCATAATGTACATAGATTTATAATGTATATCTGTATTTATTAAAATATACAAACATGTCTTATTTAAATCCAGACACATTAGTGCTGAACTTGTGACAAACTACCTACATTTTAACATCTCCTAAATCAGCAACGTTAACATTCCTCAGTATGGCGGATCCCACAGAAGCTGAGTTAGCAGTTTATGCTAAGTATAATTAAAGGGCAATTTTAGACTTTTCACAGTAATTTTCCCACATATCTGAGGAAAATGTTAATATTCTGAACCCTTTTGTATCATCGATCTCGTCTCAATTCCTTCACGTTTGCTATAAACGAATTCTAAAAACTAGCTAGTTTAATTATCAGTTAGTTTTCTGTTGCCTAGCAACAGTCTTCTGGTAACTTTAGCCTCTTGCACTTTTGAATAAATGAATTTAAACCTTTACTCTGTGCTTCAAAATAGCGCCTTTGTTGTTGTTTTTATATTTAACCGCTCACAGTATGAGTGTGACACAGCGTTAAGTGTCACATCAGCAAGTCAGATTGAGAACTTTAAGCAACTTTGACCTTTAACAAGCTAATTACACTTAGCTTAAACTGCTTACTCAGCTGCTGTGGGATCCGTGATACTGAGGAATACTAACTAAGTGTAATTGAAGGGTAATTTTAGACATTTCTCATTTTTTTCTCAATAACTTTCTCACATATTTGAAAAAAATTTTGATATTCTGAACAATTCTGCGTCAGTTATGTCGACTCTGTTCCTACACGTTTGCTAAAAACGACTTCTAAACTAGCAACTTGCTAGCTAGTTCAATTCTCAGCTAGTTTCCAGTTGCCTAGCAACAGTCTTCTGGGAACTTTAGCTACTTCACGGCATTCTTTTCTTCATATTTTTTTTTAATTAATGAACTCAAACCTTGTGCTTCAAAATGCCCGCTTTGTTGTTTTTTTCTTTTTTTTTTCCTCTGTGACTTAATTTTGTATATTTTTATTCTTAACCGCTTAAAGTATGAGTGTGATATAGTGTCAAAAGTCATGTCAGCTTGAGAACTTTAACCAACTGTGGTAAATGTTTCATGATTCAGACATGCAGTTTGATCAATGCTAAACTAGCGGATTTACTGTATATACAATATCCTGACTTACTGGCTAGGTTAGACTCCAGTACACTTTCACACAGCAAGCATCAGTGATAACAGGAAATCGAAACAACACGCTGTGCGACTCGCACTGCTAAAAATGAGTAAAATCTAGCATTCAGACAGTAACATGACACTGATTAGGTCATATCCTGGCCACCTGTCGGTTGAGGCGCACGGCGAGGATAGAGTTGGAGTAGCTGTAGTTGCAGATTTCTGTTCCCTTCTTGAAGTGATAGACGTTCATGCGGCGCGGCATCGAGTGGCTCACCACCACCACCAGGCTGCTGGAGAACAAACGTTCCACAATGTAGACGTCCGGATTCTCTGCTGAAGCGTGACGGAAAACAAAACAACACATGCCTCAAAGTCACCGCATATACACAAAACTGTTGAGAAGACAGCACAATAAAGTGTCATGAAGTGTTGATTATTTTCATAACAGCAACGCATCTATGACATCAAATCATAAATTTACTTTAAAGGGCATCTATTAGGAAATTATGCTTTTTAGTCATTTTAGACATGTAGATTGGTTTACAAACAAACAAATCAGATAATCCCCTATTATGACCTCATATAAGATGATCCCCTCCCCCGGCTTTGCAATCTTCAAACAGGTCTGCAGTTTCCTGGAGGAGGTGTGGCTTAGCAGTAGTTCATTTACCTAGATACTGAAATGGCCCTTTTGGTAAAAGAGTAAAATAAAGGGAGTCTGAGATTTTAAAAAGTGCATTATCTGCGAAATACT
Organism: Clarias gariepinus; assembly: GCF_024256425.1. Lineage (NCBI taxonomy): Eukaryota > Metazoa > Chordata > Actinopteri > Siluriformes > Clariidae > Clarias > Clarias gariepinus. Next base: position 4,700,635 of record NC_071115.1, read on the forward strand.
CAAGCTGGAGAATTAACACACATTTTGGGGAGCTCTGAGACCTGTGTTAATATGTTAAATAAATAGTAGGATATGGGACCTTTAATATGCTGGATTTTTCATATGTGTGCATTTCTATATTAAGAACTTTTGTGGAAGGAGTCTCCAATGTCAGTACTTTGTAGCAGTCAGTATCGATACTTTAGCGTTTGCTGAAACAGGGAAACTCTTCAGGATGGACAGATTTGTGATTTTTTTGTATTATAAGAAGCTGCAACTTTTGTTTTCTTGCTTTGTGGAAGATTCACAACATCAAATATGTATTTGTAAATGGATAGAAAATGAATCATTCATCAACAAATACAATTGTTAATCATAGTTAAACTGCTGTGTTATAGGAAAAATAAAAAAAATATATGACGGAGAGGTTGCTATATACTAAAGTGCCCAAAAAATACATACACACTTAATGCATAAACAATAAATATATGCCTCACTTCTGATGTTTATTTGATAGCATCAACAATGGTGCAACTTCTGACATCTTTAGAGGAAACATAATGCTTCTGTAATTAAATTTGAGTTTTAAAAAGATAGGGCATAGATAACAACTGTTGAAGCGTACTGAATATATCAGCTCTGTTGCAGTAATAGCAATGCTGCTTGACCTTCGGCTCTGTCACACCATCACCTCGTTGATTATTTTCCAACATGCCCTGTTACCTGAGAGTTATGTAAATATTATGTTCCCAGTGGTAGTGGTACATTTTCTGCACCAGACCTACTTGTAAACCTATTCGCATGAAACCCGATGGGTTGCATGGACATTAATAAGAAGTTCATTATACTTACCACTTTCGTGAATACACTCCAGTTTATCCACGGCGGTGATGGAGAACAGTCTGTAACCTTCCTTAGTACCCACCGCCAGCGACCTGAATACATAAAAATGTAACATGTTAAACAAGCAGTTACAACAAACAGATAAAAATATAATTAACTGTATAAACTGTTTTATGTTCCATGCACTCACATTGCATACAGTATGTTATTTAAAATGTTCAGATCTTAAAAAAGCATAAAAATGTCTTTATTTTGTCAACGGATGAACTCATGATGAAAATAAATAAATAAAATTACTATCAATATACAGTATGAATATATATGTAATATACAGTATATAGCTAGTAATATGGCTATTCTGAGTGATATAGTGAACAGGAAGAAAGTAAAAACCGATGTAACCTGAAGCAGTAGAAATTCCTGTTTAGGATTGTGAGTCATATAACTGAGTGAGTCATATACGCAGCTCACGTCGCACCATTTGAACACTTTTGAGCTTTAGGGTATGAATTATGGCTTTACTCTGTAACTAAACCTTCTTCATTATGGAGACAAGAAGACAAGTGAAAGATCCAAATGCCACGTCTACCAGCAACCTTTATTTGTCCTCTAACAACAGGCTGTCCAATAATAAAAACGCTGAACAGCTGGTTAATCAAAAGGTTCTGTTCCAGCAACACTGGTATTCTGTTTAACTGCAGTCACTGAGTCCCTTCAAGTCCAAGAACAGACATAATAATACACAATATACAGACTTTCTCACTCCATAGTGACCTGTGGACTGCTGGGCAAATAAAGACAAACAGACACAGACAGTTTTACTGATAAATAAACCCATAGAGAGACAGACTCTTACAGAGGCAGATAAATAAATAAATAGGCAGACAGACAGTTTGGGATCAAGATATATTTATGATACTCGGGTATTCGAGTCAATAGGGGACTTCAGATTGTATAGAATAAAAAAAACACAGTTAAGAGAATAAAAAAAACTCCCTTTACTTTTCTATATAGTCCCCTGCTACAGTAATGCACTTTCTCTGTACAACGGAACAATTTTAGGAACTCCTTTAATACTGGCCCAAAAGTATAAAGAATTTAGTTGGTTTGGAAGCATAAATATTGGACTTTGAAGTAGGGAAAGAAGGGAAGAGCATTAAGCGGTGCACCCATCATGCAAAGAGGCCGCTGTACACGTCCCTGAGGCAGTCCGTTGGTGCTTAATGCTTTTGTCCTGTGGGACATAACGCACTTCATTTTTGAACTTGAGTCGATTCTAATTTAAAATGCTTTCCTGACTGACAATACCTCTGCTAAGATGCTTTTGGATTCCTCTGAGTGTCTCTGTTGTGCTCTCACTTGCCTAAAGAGCCACCCCGAGAAGGAAAACCCATCAGAGCATTCTATTCAACAGGATTTTTATCATAAACCCACCCAGTTTGTTTATTTTCGATCCACAGAAACGCAAGCTGCTGTAATTCCATACGTCTGAAGAGCGTTTATCCCTGCAGGCAACACAGTGAGCTAACATGGTTGTTGATACCCACATCTGTCTCACAGCCTTTTCATTCCTCTCCACATAGCTGTTCGTGTCTGTTCCTGTCAGGCGCGCTCTTCCAAGTAACCTCTCTTGCAATTAAATCATAACTTCGGCTACATAACCAGCATTCCTGTTGACAAGTCATATTACAGTGTATATATACTAATGTGTGTGTAGTGTAATAAAGAGACAAAGCGCATGCAGCTGGGATAAGAAACACAACGCAGCAGGAGGACATTTAATACTAAAGTAAAGAGACAACAACACTTAAATTAGATAATAAGTATAGCGAAAATCTCTTCAGCATAAACCCTGGTGAGGAATTAAGCACCCTCTGAGTGATTTATTTACATGGTAAATATTGTAGACCTAGAGTGAGAACTAATACATAGCATAATATACTGTATATTTACAGTCTGGGTGTTCATTCAGAAAAAAGCTAATTATACAACAATCTGACATGAACATAATGAAACTTTTCCTGCTACAGACAAGAACTCATCCAATGTCAGCACTTTACTAGTCCATTGCAATGTTGTTGTTCAGAATTAGTATGAAACCATGCAAATGTCATCGAAAACCTCAAACTGAATTTCACACTCCACCAACTCAGACTCAAAAGCTTTATCCCTTTCCATAGGAGCGCAGTCATAAATGTTAGGCACCAACTACATTTTAGTTAGGGGTGAAACACAACACAAACGTTTTCCGACTGTATCATGGTTTGAGAAAAGTTTTTGCTACTTTTTTTTGCTCAATCATGTGTGGTTAAAATGAAAATAATGAAAATAAATGAAATGAAGATTCATCATATCGCCTGGGTTGTGCCGTAAGAAGGATATGACACACTATATTCTGCAATCGCTCAGCCTTGATATTATCGTTAAAACATAGTCACGCCAAAAAAATTATAATAAAACTGTTCTGAACTTGTTTAGATGATATAAACACAGGCTGTTTTTCTCTTCCTATTTTGTCATTAATAAAACATTTCCATATTATAAATAGAAAAAAAGTGGGAAATCTTGTGCCAATAATATAAAATAGGCTAATTTTATTGAAACAAAGTATGTGCATTTATTTAAGCAACACTTAACTGATATCCCAGTGCTGATATGTGCTGTTGTACTGTATATCAGCATGGCTGGGATGCGTTTATAAGCAGGGAGGCATAGGCCAAGGATTCAAAGATATCATAGCTGTGCTGATATTCAGCACAACAGCATGACCTCGGGTGTGATATTGCTTTTGTACAATGCTTCCACGAACACTGGGCTGTTTATTATCAACAGATTATGATTTGTTTGTTTACTTAACTAGTTATTTTACTCCATCCACACATATCATTTCGCTAACTAACTAACAGAACTAACTGACTGGCGGGTTAGTGTACCACGTTATCCTGTACACAGGAGGGGGGGCATGGAGCCTATCCCAGGAGATTCAGGGCACATTCACACACTACGGGCAATTCGTGAATGCCAATTAATCTAACACTAATTTGTATGTCTTTGGACTGTGGGAGGAAACCGGACGAAACCCAGTAAGCATGAGGAGAACATGCAAAGTTGGGAATCGAACCCAGACCCTGGAGATGCAGGACAATAATAACACAACTAATAATAATAAAAGTCAATACTGATTATATATAGAAGTGTAAACATGTCCTAGGTTTAAGGTCAGAATGGATGAGGTTTTCATTTTAATGCATATATGTGTGTGTTTTTTTTTGTTTTTTTTTTTACTTTGACATGAACACTAAAATGTTAAACCTAATCATATTGTTAGATAAAGATAATAACAGGGTGATCCCTGGAGCCCCTGTTAAAGTGGATGAGTGAGTGATGGAGGAAGTGCTTACGTGGAGTCCTGGTTAAAGGAGGCGCAGCGCAGTGCCGGGCCGCGGGCTCCACCGCCTCCTTCTCCGCTCTCCATGCCGAACTCCGGCGACCTCCGCCCGGCCCCGCCTTCACCGGAGCCCCCGGATCCACTGGATCAGCTTCAAGATCTACAAGAAGGAGAAGGAAAAAACCCGCAAACATAAAGACATCCACCCGGGGACGGGGTCTGCTCAGTGATCTCCTCTGCGGTAACGCTAATAAACGCTTAATAACTGCACGTAATAAATGTTTGTTATAACTACAGGATAATAAACAGACCCGTAATGATCCGAACAGGAGCAAAACAAAAACAGCTGATGGCTCTTGCGTCACGGCAGAGCGCGTCACGTGATAGTGGGCGGGGCTAAGGCAAAACCGTTGGCGGCTGCTGGTTCATTCTGATTGGTCGGATGGACAAAGGCGCGCGCTGATTGGTTTGCAGAAGCAAACAATAAAATAATGAATATATGGCATATTACAATATGTAACATAAAAAAACATATATAACATCATATATCTCATTTTATAATTATATATATATATTTTTTTTACACCATAATATAATAGGGCCAGGAGTAGCTCTCATAACTTTCATAAGTCACTTTTTATGCATATTTGCACAGCCATTGCCACTTTAAAATACTTTTTTTTTTTAATTATATATATATTACCCCTCCTATATTTCTATATTTTGTAATATTTTTATTATGCCCTTATTTGTACAGTTTGTTTATTTTACTAGTTACATTTATTTTCTTTCGTATTTCAGTTCTTTTATTAATATTTATCCCTTATATATAGTTTTTATTTACTTTTTTTTTTAAGGTCACCGGCGGTCGTACAAGCATTTTACTGCATATCATACTGTGTATGACTGTGTATGTGACAAATAAAATTTGAATTTGAGCTCAGTGGTTAAGGCATTGGACTACAGTTTGGAAGATCCCAGGTTCAAACCCCACAACCACCAAGTTGCCCAATGGCCCTTGAGCAAGGCTCTCAACTGCTCAGATGTGTAATGAGATAAAAATGTAAGTCGCTCTGAAAAAGAGCGTCTGCCAAATGCCTAAATGTAAATAACACAATGAAAAGACTAGAAAAAATATATAACATACCATATACACATTTCTCAATCCATGCTCTCCTCCCATATTTTCTTTGTGCTGTGTCTTACTGTAGTATTATATTATTAGTTTCTTATTGTGTTAGTATTATTCTATACCCAGTCATTTAAGTGTATAGATAAAATTAACAGAAAAACTAGAAGGAAAAACACGCACACACATATTTCATATTTCGTAATCCCTGCTCTCCTCCCATATTTTTCTTGTGCTCTTAGTGTTATTCCTGCTGTGTTTGATTGTTGGATTATATTATTAGTTTCTTGCCATGTTAGTAAAATTATTGTTTACTACAATTATAATAATTATTATTTGTTTTGGCTTAAGGGTTAACAATGTCGCTTTACACCTCCAGGATCCGGGTTCGATTTCCGCCTTAAATGTGGGCAATGGATTGGCAACCCATCCAGAGTGGACCCTGCCTTGCACCCTAACTTTCCTGGGATAGGCTCCAGGCCCCCCGTGACCCTGTATACCAGATAAAGTGGTATAGATGTGTAAGTAAATTGTTTATTTTTTTGTATTGTTGTTTATCTGCTAACCCTAATCACTAAGCCACCATGCCACTTGAGTTTCCTATCTTGCTTTGTATTTTTGGGGGGAGAATTAACAAATAAAAAATCTATCTATGTGTCTATGAATCTATCTATCTATCTATCTATCTATCTATCTATCTAATTGATTGATTAATTGATTGATTAATTAATTGTGAGTATATAGTACTACTGTGTTTTTACCAGATTCATAAGATTTTTATAAACAAACAGTTACACGTATAAATGTGCAATAATCAATATTTTATATATTATATATTTATTATATATGTATAATATCAATAAAAATTATATATAAATAAAAAAAAATTAAGCTGTTGTATCAGAACAAGTGTGTTACCTAACGGAAAAAAAGCCTTCTGGTTAGGAATGTTTGTTTGGATTAGCTTCCTGTCAGTCATCTTATAGTCACGCCGCCAATGCCAGATTTACATCATTATAAATCATTATGACGAGAAGGTTTTTTTTGGTAGTTTCTTGCTAATGGTAACTCGTGGATGTGGTACGGTGCTTTTTGTACAGTGGAATTGAGGTTTGCTTCAATTAATAAAATTATATAAAAAATTTATTAAACTCCAGCTATAAAACTTATCTTCCCTGTCTAATTCAGCTCTACCAGGAGCTGATCTGGGCCTGGTAACCTTCTGTTATCCCTAGGAACTATTTTAATTGGCTCCTTTTTGGAGCTGGAACACTCTTAAGGTTATCCCAGACTGTCTGCACACTTTCACATAAAGACAAGCGAGCAAACTCTCTGGAGGAATGTTGGTAAAAGAGGATTGGTGATGTTGGTGTAGTTTGGATGATCCCACTGGAGAAGTATCACTGGGAGCTTAGTTCTTTGGCCAGCCTTGGTGAACAGATCTGAGGGCAGTGGTTGGACAAAGACTGATCCTCCTTAAAGGTACAACGAAGATAAGTCTACCTTGCCCAGGTTAAGGTTACGCAGGACGCAGCCTTGGAGCCATCTGGTGATTTATAAAACCCAAAATGGTGAAGTGGAGCCATCTTGTGGTCTCACTGCACATGGAAGGTCAGGTGCCATGGTTGGTGCACAGTGGTTTATGGATCGGACCTTGCAAATAATACAGTAATAATGATTTTTGTAATGTCTAAAATCCTTATTTGGTGCTTGGTATGTATAACACTAACAAAAACAGTCATGTAAAATTCATGCACTTGTATTTGCTCTCAACTGGTGGATTTCAAACGTTCTGACTTTAAGACCGCCTTTTAAATGTCAATGCAAAAGAATATTCAACTTCTAAGTTTGAGAAGTCTTGAGAAGTATAAAATTTCATTGTGGAGAAGAATCCAGGCAAGATAGAAACTAATCACAAGGTCACAAAATCACAAAATACTTTTTTTATTTAATATGTCAAGAAAACAAAAACTAAAGTCTGTGTTATTAATATTCACAGAGTAATACAATTTGTCTGAGTAATTACAGAAATTAAAAATACAGTATGCTTATTTTGTAAAAGAAAATCAAATGTTGACCTCAAACAATATTTGGAAACACAGCAGCAGAATGACACTGAGATTCTTGGCATGATGTCGTGTGGAGTGATGTGGTGGGGACGCTGGCTCAGAGCTTTAAGGCTGTAAAGAGAAAATGAAAGAATGAAACATTAATTAAAAAAATGTAAAGCCGACAGTTGGAAAAAGTTGTTTTTGAGTGTGTTGCAATGTGGAATAGGTTTAAGTCGAAATCATCCGTCAATCATCTATGCCGCTTATCCGGTGTAGGGTCATGGGGGTCTGGGGGCTATCCTAAGGCAGGGTACACACCGAATGATGCGCCTACCCACTACAAGTACACACACACACACACACACACTTCTATTCATACACCACAGGCAATTTGGGAACACCAGTCTACCTACTGTACAATACAAGTCTTTGGACTGTGGGAGGGAAGAACCCCCCCATATGAGGCAACAGAAATGATGCTTGAACCTTTTGAGACCCCGAATGCCTTCATATATCAGGAAACAATATCACAATTTTATCCAACTAATCTGCCTATTTGGCGGCACGGTGGCTTAGTGGTTAGCACTGTCGCCTCTCACCTCCAGGGTTGAGGGTTCGATTCCCACTGTGGGGTCTGTGTGCATGGTGTTTGCATGTTCTCTCCGTGCTTGGTGGGTTTCCCCCGACAGTCCAAAAACATGCAGATTAGTCTAATTGCCGTTCCTGACTTGCTTGTTGTGTGTGAATGAGTGTGTGTGTGTGCCCTGAGATGGATTGGCACTCTATCCAGGGTCCACCCTGCCTCATAGGCTCCAGGACCCTGTGACCCTGAATACAGGATAAAGTGGAATAGCGATGAGAGGATGATAATAAATTGTCTCTATCCTGCAGAAGGATATTTACAGTGTTTCTGGTGAAATAGGAATTAAAGTAAGTAATCAGTTTAAATGCATGTCGACATGTCTTATCTGATCCGCAGTCACTATTGTAACACACTGTGTAACACATCTGTATACCAAGCTCTATCCACTGGATATCGTTAATAGTTGGAGTCATGCAGTACCTTGAATTCCCAGAGCACCATGGATCCATCCAGACTGACACTACTGAACTTTTCCACTTTGGCCTTGTCTCCCTCCACCACACACAGCTGGCTGCAAGTCAAAAAAAAATTGTAGTCGATATGGAGCCTTCTTTTTAATAAAAGTGATTATATTGTCTGTTAAATTTGACGTTCGATAACATTAAATCATATGTCCAAGTTATACAATGTTCCGGTCAGGACAGAATTGTAGCAGTGAGACACTGGTTGCAAGGTTAAATATTACAATCATTCATTTTGCATGAGTAGAAAAAAGGCATCAAGCCTATTTATTTATTTATTTATTTATTTATTGTCATTGCATCAAGAGAAAGTAATTGAACGAGTCAGTGTTTATGTTTTCTGTCCCTACGTGATGCTGTTCTGGTGTAGACTGTTCAGCTCGTTGTCCTCCTCGTCGGCCGTGGCCTTTTTGTCCAGGTTGCGGAAGTGCTGCATGGCCGACATGCTGTTTTTGGACGTCTGCTTGGCGATGCCCAGCTTTCGCACGAAATCCAGCTTGCCGCTCCCCTTGTAGGAGAACTGGTAGGGACAGCAGTCGTGGCCCTGGAACACACAAAAACACCAGTGAGAGGAAACGCCGCAGACTATCCAAGATATAGCACACCTTCAAACCATTCTATCTATTTCTTTATCCTGACTTACCGCAGCCACAATCTCCGTCTCGTTGACGTACAGCACACTGAGCAGCGGCAGATGTTCTGTAGTCAGCTGCGTAATCCTGCGAAACCATAGAAATAATCATTACTGGGACATTTCATCCTATTTTTACAGTTTTAGGGTTCGTGCAGTTCATCCTACATGCCTATTAATAACAACCAGCTCCACAATTATTGGCACCCACAGCAAAAATGTCCAAGAGGGTTAGCAAGAAAGTACAGTACAGTATGTGTCCCAGTCAGTAGAAACCAAATGCATCATGTAAACCAAATGCAGCTAAAACATGATAATAGTTATATTTAACACTTTTACATGACTTTATTTGAACAGTTCTAGAGCTGACTGTTCGTTACGTTATAGTTAGAAGGGGAGTTCAAGTCAAACAGGGACTTGCGGAAGAAAGAGACGCATCTGTTATTGCCACATCCGCCGTACAGTCCTGACCTCGCTCCAAGACATTTTCACATGTTAGGGTCATCAAAGGAGTTCCTGGGAGGCCAGCGTTTCAGACGTGAAGCAGGCGGTCCGATTATGGCTCCGGCGTACTGAGAGAACTTTCTACTTTGATGTGCATTAGTGTAGTTTGGGATTACATAGAGATATGAAGAGAGTTTTAAAAGACTCAGAACTCGCAAATCAAAAGTCCCGGTTTGACTTGAACACCCTTCCTAATAACTCACGTGTCATTTATGATTTAAAAATGTACACAAGATAAATGAAATGATCCTCGTTATGTGTCTGGACTGTAAATAGATAAAGTCGGGTGTTTACTCTTTGCCCTGTGTGGCGTCTGCGACGCTGATGGAGCTGTTGTGGCTGACCCAGGCCAGCGTGTCTCCGGACGGTGAGAAGGCGACGCTGTGCACCCAACCACCACAGTCTTTATTCTCCAGAAGCATTTCGCCAAACGGCATCTTGGCTCCCCATGGTGTCGGGCCGGGCTTGTCCTCGATTTCCTTGATGTACGTGGAGAAAACCCTGCGAAATCAGGAACGTAAACCGTCAGGCCTATACGCTACTGTTATCTCTAAAATGCTGGTTTTGTGACTCATGCGCAGGAGGTGGACATTTAACATGCATTACATCTCATGGTACACTATTACATCTAATCTCAATCTGATCTCCGTTAGATCTAGTCTAGATTTAAACCATAAGGCAAGTAGCTTGTAGCTCGGTTGATAACAAAGAGAGTGAATTATTTTGAGGAAGTAGACTCAAAATGGAGCCGTGAATATTTTTAGACATCCATGTTGTACCAAACACAACAGCAGCAGTTGTTTTTAATGTTCGGTTTACTTTTCATACGAAGCTACAAGGGTTGCCAGCCCTACTTCAGGGTCTGTGCTGTAGTACGCCAAACGGCTCCCAAGCCTAAAACACTGTTTAAGAATCGTAAACATCGCAACATTTATTATCCCTTCACTGTGCTTTTACGTAACAGCTGTTTGCGTACCCATGAGCTCATGAGAATAAATGTTTGCTGTTAAAAAAACAAGTTTTTAGCACGAGTTATACCAGAACGTAACCCGGTTCTTTGGCTAACCACCAAGCGTTCTCTTCGTGCTGCGACTCGAAGTTATGCCAATGAAACAGCATTTGGTTTGTTTTATGATGCTTTGTGGTCTTTTATTTCAGGTCACATGTTGAACATAGCAGTTAAAACCCCAGGTTTCTTTTAACAAAGCGATACGATGCGTTCTAGACGAAAAGCTTTCCAGCCAAACAAACATCTCCAAACAGGATTCTGTTGACTAGAAGCTTTTAGGTCTTAAAAGATACAAGCTTGTGTATTACAGGAAACTGTTTTAAATGTGTGTGCGTGTTTACGAGATATACAGCTGATGTGAGCCATGACAAATAAAGTAAACTATGTTCATACCCATAAGACCTTTAACCTTGATATAGGTGCTATGGTAGTCTCATGGTACTTGTACCAAGGTGTATAGTACCACGGTACTTATTTTCTGATATACTACACGCACTACACGGTGGTACATGGTTCTACCATGGTACATAAATGTGGTACAACGGTACCTACCGAACCATTCTGGAGGACCATGTTCACCCAATAGTTCAAACATTGTATCCTGAAGGCGGTGCCGTGTATCAGGATGATAATCCACCAATACACACAGCAAGACTGGTGACAGAGTGGTTTGATGAACATGAAAGTGAAGTTGAACATCTCCTACGACCTGCACCAGAGTCACCAGATCTAAATATTATTCAGCCACTTTGGGGAGTCAGAAAACGTTTTTCCTCCACCAGCATCACGTAGTGACCTGGCCACTATTCTGAACCGGTTATTAATCACACAGAGGAGGTAGTGTATGTAACCTGCAGTGGAGATCGGCTGATCCGGCTGCCAGCAGGATGTTGTTGGGATGCCAGTCCAGACTGAGCACGGTCGAGCAGATCCCTTTCTTTATGTGCTTACTGAGCCACCTGCACAAAAACACCATGACGAACCATTAAAAGTGGTAAAGGGTAAGATTAACTGCCATGTGTATGTGTAAAGAGGATTAATATAAACTTATTTTAACGATCTCTTTATGTAAATATGTTTCTAATGAACAATACTGTGCTGTTTTTACTTGATTCATATTTGGAGGCTTGGGATCAAGAAGAGATCGTGAATATTGTGAAGGCTTTTCTTAAATTGCTCGTTAAACATCAGTTAAAGCTGTAACTTTAGGACAGAGTCTTCAAGAGCGAGAAAAACAGAAGACATTTCCAATATGTTCCAAATGTAATTGTAAACATATTTCAAAGGGTATGATGTGATAATGTGTGCTTTGATGTGATAATACAGTAAAGCCGCTATTGTGTGCAAATAAAAGAGAAATGTATCTATCTGTGTCTCACCAGTCGTTCTCTTTCTCGAAGTAACACACCGAGATGAGTTTGGCTCCGCTTCCAAGAGCGAACTTGTTCTCCAGAGGTGACCACTTGACACACGTGGCGGCTCTGTTGATGCGTACGAGGACGAGAGTCGGCTTCCAGACGGCATCCTTCAGCGTCCAGACGTAGGCGTTTCTGTCTGAGGCGCATGTCACGATACGGTTCGACTCCGGGGCCCAATCGATTCCTGAAACATTGTTACAGCAGAACTGTAAAACTTCTGGTCATCTGTCTGTCTGTCTGGTTGTTTGTATGCCTGGCTGTATGTTTGGTCTTCTGTCTGTCTGTCCCTCTGTATGTCTGGTCATCTGTCTAGCTTTGTGGTAATTTGTTTTGTCTGTATATCTGTCTACCTGTTTAGTCATCTGTCTGTCTGTTTAATCTTTCTTTTCATCTGTGTGTCTGTGTGGCCGGTCTAGCATCTGTATCTGTCTAGCAATGTATGTCTGATTGTCCATTTTCTCTGCCTGTTTGGTTATCTGTCCGCCTGTCCATCACTTTGTTTATCTGTCCGTCTGGAATTTCTCTGTCTTGGTCTATCTATTGATCTATCTGTCTGTCTGTCTGTTTATCTGTGCATCTGTTTGGTTATATATGTTTCTGTCTTTGTGTCTATCTTGTTGTCTGTCTACCTGGTCATTGATATGTCTGTCTGTCTGTCTGTCTGTCTGTCTGGTTATGTAAGTGTTTGGTAATGTGTCTACCTCTCTGATTATTTGTCTGTCTGTCTTTCTAATCATCTATATGTCTGCTAACCTGTCTGTCTTCATCTAATCAGATCTGTCTGTCTGCAAGTGTGCCTGATCAGCTGTCTTTCTCTCTGTGTGCATGTCTGCCTGGTCATCTGTCCGTCTGTCTACCTGCCTGTTTGTTTATCAATCTGTCTGGTAATCTGTCTGCCTTTGTGTCTGCCTGGTCATCTGTTTGTCTGTCTGTCTGTCTGTCTTTGCGTTTGTCTTAATCAGGTTTACCAGAACCATGATAATAACACACAGGATTGTGTGTGTGTGTGTGTGTGCGTGTGTGTGTGTGTGCCACTGTGTATATGCCTAGGGAATTTCTAGCCCTTCACCCTGTAGTTTGTCTTGTGAGTCAGCCGCATACAGTATGTGTGTGTGTGTGTGTGTTGCATTATCAGTGAGTTACTGACTAACAGAGTGGCCGCTTCCTGTTTTCATTTACCTGTGATTCGCCCGCTGTGCTCCTTCAGCTCATGGATTTTGCTCCACTCCTTCCCCTTCTTCTGGTAAATGTACACCACACTGCTGTTGGGGCTGACGGCGATCTCTGAAAGGCAGAAGCATTAATGATGATGATGATGATGACGAGGTGGAGGAGGAAGAGGATAATGATTACAGTAGTGATGCTCTCCGGTTACATGCACTTTATGCACTTAAAGGCTCTCTCAGTGCTGCTAAAGTGGATAGTGAGGCTGCATTTAGGAGATTTAGGTAAAGTAAAATGCTGAGTGTTCAGGACATAACTTTACAGAATGGGATCGGTGGGGGTGTAATGGATGATTACGGGAGGGTTGGGGGCGCGAAAGGATGGATCTGCGCCCGGCATGTTCACACTTACGAGTTCGGTCTTTGTTCCAGGCGTGACAGGACAGAGGCTCTAACCCGAAGCTGTACAGAGACATGTTGGGACAGAGGAGTTCTGGAATGCAACACACACAAACACACACACACAAACACACATACACACACACACACACACACACACACAGTATTAAGTCTTACAGAAAAGAAAGAAAAACAACAAACGGTAAAAAAGTGGGTATAAATAGGTTATTATTTTGATTATTTTGTACATTAAAAAGCTTTAGTATAACTCAACGTGAACATGACAGAAGCATTACTCACATCAATGAAATAAACCCTCCAATGAAACCACCCACAAATCAACATTTAATCTATTGCATTAAACTAAAACAGCTTTTTTTTTTGATTTCTCTAAATCACCGATGACACTCAATATGTAATTGCAAACTAAAAAAAAAAAAAAAGACTTACTAGATGATACACAGAGACATTTCAATCTAACATTATGATAAAGCAATAGTTCACCTAGGTTTCTCTGACTCGGTCTATTCTGTCCTGAGGTCAGTTGTGAGGATCCGTGGACTCTGGGCAGTCGACACGAATGCAGCAGAACACTGAGGCACTGGAAAAATCAGATAGCGAGAGAGAGAGAGAGAGAGAGAGAGAGAGAAGGAAGGAAGAGGGTGTGTCTGAATACTGACTGAAGAACAGCACCTGAGACGAGTTCATGCAGGATTTAAAGAAAAAGTTCTACCTGTTTTTGTTGTTTAATACTAAAATATTAATGATGTATTAAGTGATTCTAGTAGCAAATTGCTGGTTGGTGTTATATTTGTGTATTTGTGAAAAATTGTAACAATTTTGCGATAGTCAGTTTTCACTAGAAGTTCTTCACCATCATCACCATCAGCATCATCATATTACAAAAATCTGAGAACCAGCCACTAGAAGTAGTGAAGATCGAACACAAACTCTGGAATGACTCAACATCCCAGAATGCAATGCACCTACACGATGCTGGGTTAGTGTCGTAGTTTCGACTCTAAAGATGACAAACCTGATGGAAGTGACGGCAATAATGACGTAAATGTGACAGCTTTTTAAGCAGACCTGCTTGAACAGAGTGATGTCTTGAACAGCCTGTATGTCTGGTCATCTGTCTGTCTCCTTTTCTGTATGTCTGTATGTCTGGCCATCTGTCTGTCTTCTTGTCTGTATGTCTGGTCATCTGTCTGTCGTCTTGTCTGTATGTCTGGTCATCTGTCTATCTTCTTGTCTGTATGCCTGGGCATCTTTATGTCTCCTTGTCTGTATGTCTGGTTATCTGTCTGTCTCCTTGTCTGTGTGTCTGGTCATCTGTCTGTCTCCTTGTCTCTTTGTCTGGCCACAAGTCAGTTTCCTTGTCTGTCTGTCTCCTTGTTTATATGTCTGATCATCTTTCTGTCTGCCTGTCTGTATGTATGGTTATCTGTCTGTCTCATTGTCTGTATGTCTGGCCATTTGTCTGTTTCCTTGTCTGTCTGTCTGTATGTCTGCTCATTTATCTCTCTGTCTGTCTCTTTGTCTATATGTCTGGTCCTCTGTCCATCTCCCTGTCTGAATGCCTGGTTACAGTTATCTGTCCGTCTGCCTGTTTGTAAGTCTGGGCTTATGTTTGTCTCTACTAGTTTTATGTCTGGTCATCTGTCTGTCTGTCTTTTTGTCAACATGTCTGGCCATCATATCCTTCTGCCGTGTCTGTATGTCTGGCCATCATATACTGTGTGGTGTTGGTATAAAAGGATTGAGTTTTAAATACTGTGTTAAACATTTACTGCACTTTATAACACACACTCCTCCCTTGGACGTGTACATGTAAAGTCTACAGCTTATCTTTTTCCATGCACAGTGTGTGTGTGTGTGTGTGTGTGTGCGTTAGTCATCTTAAAGACTTTATTCTGTGCCAGATCTTATCATAAAAGTGCTGTTTGCTGGAGGTGTTTTTTTTTTTTTTTTAGTTTAGTGGACTCTTATCCAATGCAGCAGCACCTGAGACTGGGGTGTGTAAAAACCTGCAAACACTAGCAGCAGGTCATTGCAGCACAGCTCATTGATCCTCTTTTTGCATTGATGGACAGATTACATAGGGGTGAGAGGCTGTACAAAGTAGCACACGGTGTGCCAACAGTGTCTTGTTGCATACCTACAGAATGCAGGCAATACCAGAGAACATTATCGCCAACTGCTCTAATAACTGCATTATTTTCCACTGCTCTAACTTTCATCATGCATCAAAATAACAAGCTGTGTATATAAGACAAAATGCAATAAAAAAAAAAATTTGGCTTGCTTATTAGCACTTAATTAAAATGAATAAACCGGTATTACTTGCTGTTTGCTCTGGAATCATCCTGTGTGCCACTATCAGGGAGTGTCTTTCTAACATCTGATATGAAGGGAAGAAATCTGATAAAGTAGGCTGTGCTTACAGGACTATACTCTATACTATAGAGTAAGACTATAATGTTTCCTAATTGGTTTAAATGTCTAAAAGGCTTGAATGGATTGTTCCTAATGCTTCCTGGTATCTTTAAACATATTTATTAGTTTTATTCAATATTAAATTCTTTATCCTGGTGCGCTGCAATACAGTTAGAGTGACAGAAACCTTTCGGTTCAGTTATATGATAACGAAACCTTGCCATGGGCATAAACAAGTCAGTGCACTCTCAGTACTGGCGCCAAACCTGGATAAACTAAGTAGGATGAAATTGTGTCAGGAAGAGCATACAGAGTAAAATCTGTGCCAAAATAAATACAGTAGCAGGCAAAAGCTAGGACACGCCTTATAGTTCCATGGTCTTTCCTGATTTTTATTTCTTCCTACACTGCAAAACAAAGCTGAAGGCATCCAAACAATGCAATAATCTTCCATAAACAGTTGATATTCAGATGTATCTGCTACTCATGCTCTGTAAATCCTTCATAACGGCTCTGAGGTGCTGTTTGTTTATTGGTGATTTCTAAGGCTGGTCACTCTAAATGAACTTCTTCTCTGCAGCAGACGATTTTAAGCACACATCTATGCATTTGTTTGGACTGTTCAGGCAATTAGATTCATCAGTCCACCTAACTGCATGTTTTTAGGAGGTGGAAGGAAACTGGAGAACTTTAAGGAAACCCACAAAAACGACACAAATCAATTTTATTTCTAAAGTGCTTTTTCTTTCTTTCAACAATATTTTTATTGATTTTAAAACAAAAAACCTTATAAATCCCTATAGCACCCACCCCACCCCTCCCCTCCCTAGCTCCAAGTCAGCTTTACAAGTATAAGGAAAGGCTAGACACCAGGCATAACAAAAAAGGAGAGAAAAGAAAAAAGAACCTGGAGCTGGAAGTTTTTTAGTTTTGCATACAACAACAACAAAAAGGCAAGGCAAGGCAAGGCAAGTTTATTTGTATAGCACATTTCATACATAGTGGTAATTCAAAGTGCTTTACATAGAAGAAAATAAAATAAACATGAAATGAAATAAAAGATAGTAGCAATAAGACATTTTAACAAAAACTTTTAAATTTCATTTGAAATAAAAATAAATGGAAAAGGGAAAAGAAAACAAACAAACAAACGATTAATGTGCTTTTAACAATGGTCATTGTCACAAATCAGCTTTGCAAAATCCCCCAAAATTATGGAAGCAAGTAGTAGAAAAGTGTGAGGAAATATATATATAAAATTATACTTTTTCAGTTTGTCCCTGATGAGCAAGAAGAGGGCGATGGTGAGAAGGAAAAACTCCCTGAGATGGCAGTAGGAGGAACCCTTTAGAGGAACCAGACTCAGCAGGGAACCCATCCTCATTTGGGTGATATCAGATCCTGGGACTGTTTTGGTATTATACTGTGTGTTAGGAGGCTGGATGTTCAGTATACCAGAAAAGGTATCGGAGGCTCAGGCAAAACAGGGGACTCTGGCAAGACTAACTATGAACAGCATAACTAAGAGAGAGAGAGCCATAAGGAAAGACTTACTCTCATGCAGGAAATATACTCTATGCAGGAGAGGCTTGATATGGCACCACAGCTCAAGAACTTGGTAAAGTAAAAAGCTATATAAGAGCTTTTTAGAATGGGGGTCTCCAATCAGGGCAGGAAGCACTTCCCTGGAAAGAACAAGGAAGCTGAGGAGAAAGAGGTCTATAGGTGGTGGTGATGTGCATAAATGTGTCGAGAAGAAAGAGTGTGTGGAAGTACCACATAAAGCAGATAAAGAGTTAAGTCGAGACAAGATCTGGGACGGACGCATTAGATGTTTTTAATAAAGGCTTAGATCAGGCAAAGATCAGAAAGAATGAGACTATTATTTAGTGGTAAAATAACCTACTGGGTTCTAACTGTTGGTAAACAAAAAAGACGAAGAAGAAAAAGAAACACAGCTATTTGTACATGTTCACTCTTTGTTCTAACTTGCTGTCCATGATGAAATCGCAAAAGTGGTAACACAGGTGATCATAATAGCACCAGTTGCACAGCTCCCGATGTACTGTATACAGGACGATTACTTTTGACACACTGACTTATGCAGGTCGGTGTTCCCTGTGATCCGTCGGCATGTTACAAAACTAGTCTTGAAAATTTTCAATACTAGTTTTGTTTCTAATTTTTAAGATTTTCTGCGTGAAACTGGGCAAATCTGCCACAAAGACATATGACATGATTTCTCACATTAGCAGCGATGCTGCAATGAGACGTTTGAGGGGTTTTGAGTGGCACATGTGCTTCTAGAGCGGAAGAACATCACTGGAAGAGCACAAGGGATCAGAAAGGCCTTTAATGAGCTCAACCTCCTGGAAATTTCGAAACCATTCAGAAACTTGTGCATGATCTCCACAACATTGCTGCCATTGTCAGTGTGTCATACAGAACAGTCCAGGCAATTCTCCGGTGTGATTTGAATATGTGAAGTGTTGCTGCCAAGTTTTTAATCCCCCAGGCTGCTGACCCAAGAGCAGAAGGAACATCGGGTCAACGTCGGCCAAGAACTGGATGAGGATGACGTGGATGAGGATCGAGGATCATTACACATGAAGAATCTTGGGTATATGGGTACGGCCCTGAGACGAAGCAATGCTCTTGACAGTGAAAGAGCCCGTCATCTCCACAACCAAAAAGGCCTTTGCGTCATTGTGCGTTAAGAATTCGCCCCCAGGGGCCAGACCGTCAATAGAGAATTCTACTGGCAGGTTGTAAGGTGTCTGAGGGAGGACATACGCTAAAAGCGACCAGATCTGTGGCATGTGAATCTCAAAAAATTTTGGCGCCCCCACATGTGTGTGAAAAGGTGGAACCAGAAAAGTCCTACAGGACACATTTAGGAATATGACTGAATTCATAATAGTTTTTAAAAAAATAGTATTTTTATTATTCATTTGGAAATATCTCTAAAGTCGTGGGTTTTTATTTTTTAGAAACAACCCCAAAGCCTCGAGGGGGAGAAAACTGACGTCACTGCGTGTTTGCGTCCGGTAATGACGTACTTCCGGGTTGAAGCACCCATCCAAGCGAGGGAGAACGGGAGTGTCACTGTTTATTATTAAAGTACCAATAAACGCAAGAGCAAAACATTACTGAGGAAACATTCTCTTCCCATAACTCAGGTAAGACCTTTAGCACAACGACACCGTGTATGCTTCGTCACATTTTAGCGGGAAAACGAAGTCAACGCTGTGGATTTCCGTTTGTTTTGATAACGGTAGCGTTTACAAGATGGCGCTTCTCCTTAATGGCTCTCTACGCGCGTGATCTTTTCCCACCACTTTTACGAGAAACGTTGTTGGTCCGCGCGGCTATTGGACGATTCCCGTCCGCCCCCTTGGCTCTCATTGGCCGTCATTGTGCCTTTACGTGAGGGGGGGTGGTTGTAGCGAATCGACGCGCAGAGAGCGGGAAAGGGCTAGCCAATAACAGGGCAGGGGGGCGGGATTAATCGAAAGCGGATGGGAAATGAAAGTAATAAAAAATAAATTAATAGCTGGGAAGCTGCGTTAGGTTTATTTGACATATCGCTCGATTTGAGGTGAGATTATACACGAAGTATGTTTTGTTTATCAGCATCTATGTGTGGAAACGTGTTCACACATCTACATCTTATAGTTCACATGATGATTTGTTTTTATTGCTTTTTGCAAATCCCACAAGTAAAGGAAGTGCATGTGTCACTAAAATAATTTTTAAAATGCATTTTGTGTGTGTGTGTATGTGTGTGTGTGTATGTGTATATATATATATATATATATATAAATAAATGCTTTTTTTCATACTAGGGTTTAAGTCTGTATGCTCTTCCTGTAATGAATTCTTTGATTTATTATGGTGGATCCTCAGGCAATCACTCCATCACATGGCATTGTGCACACACACACACACACACACACATCTACTAAAGGATGGGAATCAGCAGGCACGTCACGATACTTCTGTGCTTCTGAAAGTATCACAATCTTATAAATATACCGATTCCATATGGCTATAAACCTATTAGTTTATTATCTTTAATCTTTAAAAAAATATAAAATGCAGAGCGCTATTCAACAATTCTGAAATTATTTTTCTCACTTTAAGCAGTTTCCTTCTGGGATTTATAAACATTTGTTTACATTTGAGTTTAAAAACCAAGCACAGCATTCAAAGAATCCAAGCTAACTTCAAATACATTTACATTTGGGCATTCGGCAGACGCTCTTATCCAGAGCGACTTACATTTTTATCTCATTACACACTAAACCAGTTGAGGGTTAAGGACCTTGCTCAAGGGCCCAATTACAAAAGTTTGGCATTTAACTTTAAGTTAAATTTAATGTAAAGCTACATTGTTACTTAACTCTCTCTCTCTGTTATGTTACCCTTTTTAATTATTATTTCTAAACAATCTCAGCAAATTATTCCCTCCCACCACACGGGATGCCAGTCTACGAATCGTTGTTTTACCGTCTCCAAAGTCTTGAAGTGTGAGGTGAGAGCACACAAGTGAGAGATATCGGAATCGATTTTGGAGTCAATCTGGCGCTATGTGAATCAACACACAAAAGAATCACGATTCGTAACTGAATAAACCCCCCCCCCCCCCCGGCTCATCACTAATATTTACACTTTTAGGATAATTTTGGAGGGTAAAACAGAGGAATCAGAACATCCAGGGTGAGAACAGGCGTGTACAGTCAGTCATACGAGAGTTTTTACACTGGCTGATGTAAATGTCATATCTGTTATTCCTTTTGTTTTTAATAATAACTGAGTAAACATTTCAGCAGCAGACCTGAGACCAAAATTTTACCGGTTTGTCCCATTCAAGAAAACCCTTCTCACGCCTTGTCAGGGCGTTCCGCGCTCGGGAACCGTGTCCGAGTCTCCAGGAAAAGCTGCTCTTGAGAATGAGACAGCGTACCCGAGTATGTATCGAATCGGATACGGAAAAAATGCTGGCGAGTGGGGGGAGGGCAAGAGGGTGAAACGGTTTCCTGGGAACGGTACTATTTAGTCATGTAGTAGTACAGTGTGGGAACTCTCTTAAGGAAGCATTAATTAGTTTTACACTTTTTTCCCCCTCTAAGAGTTTAATATAATGAATTTTGTGTAACACCAGGTAATATACACTACATCACATTCATACAATATGTCCTTGTTTAAGATCCCATCCAAGAATTCGTTATTATAAACACCCATTCATCCAGAAAGGCTTTCCGCTAGAATTGAAAATGTCGTTGTAGGGATTACTGAGGCTTGGAACTGAGGTCAAGCCAGAAAACAAGTATTTTTAAAACTTTTAAGAGTAAGATGTAAATGGGCAGCGGAGGTCCAGTGATTATGGGTGGCTCTGGGATCAGAAGGTTGAGGGTTCAAGCACCAGTATTGCCATGCTGATGCTGTTGAGCGCTCGAGGAAGAGTCTTAACCCTATCTGCCCCTTGGTGACCGTATTATGGCTGCTTTTTTAAAACCTTCTGATTGGCTACGGTGCAAGCTTGAATGTTGATGTAGTTGTAAATGACTATAGTCGTTTTCAACGCGCGATGTGTCTTCAGGTCATCATGGCATCCGGCAGCTCGAGCAGTGAGGAGGAGAGGAGCCTGCGGGAGTGCGAGCTCTACGTGCAGAAGCACAACATCCAGCAGCTGCTGAAGGACTGCATCGTGCAGCTGTGCACGTCCAGGCCCGAGCGACCCATGGCCTTTCTCCGGGACTACTTCGAGAGGCTCGAGAAGGTGCACGCTTTTATTTGCTGTGAATCATGTAGAGATGTGAACATCCTTGTTAGTTGTTAGACATATTTGTTTCGCGAAGAAGCAGAAATGTGCGTTTAAACTCACTGTAGTTGTGATTTTAATATTACTAATTCATTTTGTATTACCGTCTCAGGAGGAGGTCAAGCAGACGCTCAGCCAGCAGAAGTCCGGCTCTCGCTCCGATTCTCGGGAGGACGAGATTTCTCCTCTCATGAACCCGGTGGTGAAAGGTCGGCGTCGCCGCGGCGCCATCAGCGCGGAGGTTTACACCGAGGAGGACGCCGCGTCCTACGTCAGAAAAGTACTGAAACGCTGCCAAACTCGCAAATCTAAAAACTGAAGCATACTCTCTAACAAGTTACCAGAGATGTTTTAGAAGCTGTGGACAACTTTTTGCCCCCTTTTGTTTTGTTTTTTCTCCCTCGTTTTCGAGATTGTTAAACAAATTTTTATATTACAGGAAAAATAACCAGAGTAAATACAAGATACAGATTTTAAATAATGATTTTATTCATTAAGAGGAAAAAAGCTTGTCCAAACCTATCTGGCCTCATGTGAAAAAGTAATTGCTCCCCTGAACTTACATGGCTCCACCCCCCACCACCACCACCCCCCACCCCCTTGGTGGCAACGACTGTCATCATGCAGTTTTTTTTTTTATTTGTTTCATGATCTAAATCATTAAAGAAAAAAATTAGGAAAGGGGCAAATACTCTGTCACAGCACTGTACAGCTACATCTTCTCATCATGACAAAAAGAAAAAAAGAGTCACTTTGTCACCTGTCAGTGTTGAGGTCTTTGCATTTGTTTGGATTTATTTTAGTTTGTTTGCTAATAATTTGGTGAACTAACTAGCAGTGAAGAGATCTACTTGAGCAAACTTCTTATAAAAAAAAAATATGCTAATTAAAATATATAATTTTAAACAAGCACCCTGTTAGTTGTTCACCTGCGAAGATGATCATGTGCATGTTCGTTTCCAGGTTATTCCAAAAGACTACAAAACCATGGCTGCTCTGGCTAAAGCGATCGAGAAGAACGTGCTCTTTTCCCACCTCGATGACAACGAAAGGAGGTGAAGTATTTTTTTAAACATTCTTCACTGGATTGATTTTTATTATTATTTATTTTACTTAACATATGTTCTTCTAAACTTCCATGCAAATTTCTTTTATTCTAAAAAAGGGATGTTTTAAGACATTAAATTGTATAGAACTGGGCTATAATGTACATTAGGAAGTGAAACAGCACCATCTTGTGGTTATACTTCGACACAGCCTGATCTCTTGTACGCAAGCTTTCTTGTAATTTCTTGAAGTAATATATAAGAATAATTCCCCTGACTTATTGAAAGCATTGTTCCATTATAGTTATTTATTTATTTTTATTAAGGCATGCTTTGAGCATATTGGCAGAGACTTTTATTTTTTTATTTTAAAGAAATTTGTAAATTTTAGGGAACTTGAAAGTTTACTTAAATAGTTGATGAAGTGACAGTCAGTTCTGTTTTTAAACTACTTCTCAAGAGTACATACAAAATACAAGAAAGTTTGGAACCAAAATGTAAAGAAAGAGGGGTTGCTTATGATTTTTGTGCAGTACTCGTGTGCAGATCATACATGTCCTGTGTTGTTAAAGTGACAGGAATGATTTAAAAACTTGGGTTTCTTTAAGATTGCTAATTATTTTTACTAATAACTAATATTAACAACAATAACCGATTATTTATCCCTGCTAATCTTTGTTAGTGAGCCCGATTTTCCTTTCTTCCTCTCACTTTATATCAAAATGTTTTCTTTTATAGTGATATATTTGATGCCATGTTTCCTGTGAATTACATCGCTGGAGAGACTGTCATTCAGCAAGGTGCGCTGTGTGTGTTACTGAAATGTTTCTGTCCCAACATATATATATATATATATATATATATATATATATATATATATATTTTTTTTTTTTTATTTTTTTTTTTTCTGCCAATCCAGTCCAGTAGGTGGCAGTAATGCCCCAACCACCCATAAAATTAAAAGCAGAAGGTGCAATATTTTCACCAAAATATTGAAACAGTTTGTATTTTCCCCAGAGACTAGTTTTTTTTTTGGTTTGTTTTTAATTTGTCAATTTTAAAGAATTTTTATCGCTTTGTATGAGACGTGACATTTAAACAAACATACAACGCAAGTTAAACAGCATTTTAGTGTTTATTAGATACATTTAGTCATTTTAATACTATTAAATCTTTAAGAAATCTTGAGTCAAATAAACATTAGTGTTTACTGTCGAATAGTGTCGAATAACACAAGAAATTAAGATATGTTAAAATAAAAAACATTATATCTTTCCCATTGTATTGTTTGCTTCAGGTGACGAAGGCGATAACTTCTACGTCATCGATCAAGGCGAAATGGATGTAAGTTAAGAGTTTTTTTTTTAATTTATTTATTTTTTTTAAATCACTCGAGTATACACGTGTCCAGTTTGTCACATGTCTGATCGTTGCGTAGGTGTACGTGAACAACACTTGGGTGACAAGTATTGGAGAAGGCGGAAGTTTTGGCGAGTTGGCGCTGATTTACGGCACCCCTAGAGCAGCGACCGTCCGAGCCAAAACCAACGTCAAACTCTGGGGCATCGACAGAGACAGCTACAGGAGGATACTGATGGTACACACACGCACACACATCGAAATATGTCCGGGCTTCCGGGCAACATTTCACTGTGAGATTGTTAGATGTGACTACGGTTTTTGGCCACATAACTTCTTTTCTTTCTGGCAGATGATGGCAGAGATTTAGTCAAGTGGTATGCTTTACGTTGTATATTCGTGTCTAAGGGGTATAAGACTTACTTTGTCGGACTTAAGAACAAATCCGACTTACGAACATGCTCCCGACCTGTACCGCCAGTTCTTTCGCCTGAGACGGAATCCCAACTCCGGGTGTTTTTATCTCGCGCATTAAAAGTCGCTCCTGTTTTGCAGGGGAGCACTCTGAGGAAGAGGAAGATGTACGAGGAGTTTCTGAGCAAGGTGTCCATTCTGGGTAAGCGTCATCACGTGTGCCGTTCCATCTTCAATCAATTATACGCACTGATATGCTAACAAAGCGTTTTTTTTTTTTTTACCCATGTTCAGAATCCCTGGATAAATGGGAGAGGTTAACGGTGGCCGACGCCCTGGAGACGGTGCAGTTCGAGGACGGGCAGAAGATCGTCGTCCAAGGCCAACCCGGAGACGAGTTCTTTATCATCCTCGAGGTGACGTTTAAGAAATGTTTAAGAAATGCATCGAATACAGACGTTTATACAAGATGCAGGATAGGACTTTCAAATAGTTACACACACACATTTTTACTATCTAGAGAAAATCCTAAATGTTGCTCAGGAGGAACTTGTTTCACTCTCTTGCCACCTTTTGAAAAAGGAAGTAAAACCAAATTTAAGTTTTAAAGTTTTTTTTTTTTTTTAGAAAAATCCTAATCTGAATCCTAAACCTCTTCTCCAGTTTAAATTTTAAGTAACTAAAACTGAATCTCGCCATAAATATTATGAAGCTATAAAAGCTGGCACGGGGTTAAAGAAAGAAAGAAATGCATCGACGTTCTGAGCTAGAGTCTGAATATGTTTTAGATAGTGATGTAACACCTACACACACACACACTAATACACCTTGGTGTTTTAGGGATCTGCTGCGGTGCTTCAGAGACGCTCAGAGAACGAGGAGTTTGTGGAAGTGGGCAGACTCGGCTCTTCTGATTACTTCGGTGAGTGTTTAAATGTTACGTTTTAAAGCTTAAATAATATTTCACAAACTATTTATTATCCTTTCATCCGTTTATACTCACCTGTACGTCTTTGAGCAACGAAAATGTGTTTTGTTTTTATTATCTCCTTTGAGTTTAAAAAAAAAAATGTCCTGTGTGTGTATTCAGGCGAGATCGCGCTGCTGATGAACCGTCCTCGCGCCGCCACTGTGGTCGCTCGCAGTCCTCTGAAGTGCGTGAAACTGGACCGTCCCCGGTTTGAGCGTGTGCTCGGGCCCTGCTCCGACATCCTGAAGAGGAACATCCAGCAGTACAACAGCTTCGTCTCGCTCTCCGTTTGAATCTCTCTCTCTCTCTCTCTAGTTCCTTCTCTCTTTCTCTTTACACCTTCTCTGTTTATCGCAGGGTCCAGCTACGCTTTATTTTCTTACTTTTGTTTGTGTACGTTTCCTTCGTGCTCGCTCTGTGTGTGTGTGTGTGTGTGTGTGTGTGTGTGGTAGATTTAACCCCTCGAAGGTAGGACTGTAAAACGAAGCCGGAATTCAACAGAAACACCAGGAACTGCTCTCGTTATCGTTTCTTCCGTCTGTTCGAGTAAACGTGACGCATATTGATTTAACTTATTTAAAATTTTTCAGCAAATTTAGGTTTTTGTCCTCATAATTTCTGAGTATTTCGAATCAGATGAGATCTCTTTTATTTCTCATGTTCTTGTGTTTGTTTGTGTGTGTGTGTGTGTGTGTGTGTGTTGTAGAGTAATCTTAATTTGGTCAATCTTCACACAAAAAAAAAAGTCAGAGCTCAATAAAAAGACAATTCCCTCTGTTACAGATGAGCCTCATCCTGTTTATAGGTACAATAAATTTATTTCATAAGCCTTTAACTTAGTGTTACTGAATCCCGGCGTTCCGTACAGCGCGTGTTCCCGTTTCGAGCCAGGTATTCCCAGCGGGATGAGCTCTGGATCACTCACAATCCTGATTCTGACCTTGTTTTAAGACTTAGTTTCAGAAGTTTATTTCTCTGTTGGAGATTTTGATATTTAAAAGACGAGTTTAATTTACAGAAAGTAAAAAAAAACAACAACTCCAGTATCAATTGAACGGTTACAGAAAATTAAAATAATTAAACGTCAGACTGTGATTTCAGGATTAATGCGTGATGGAAGAACAGAACCTTATTTTTCTTACAGATGAGCCTTAGCTTGTTTATCCTTTTTTTTTTTTTTCCTCCACAAAATAAAAAAAAAAATTAATCCTAAATCCTGAGGGCTGAAAAATTGTTTTTTAAATATCAGATTTTTCCAAAATTAGTTTTTTTTTTCCTCTCTGTACTCAAACTAAGTGCACCGTACTGTCTTAATTTCCTGTGCACATTCTTTTCTAATCGTGACTTGTTTCAGCTTTCAGTGAAGATCAGGGGCGGCGGCTTTTCCTTGTCGTGTTCGGAGTGTGTTGAGTCCCGAGTCTGTAAACCGTGCGCGCGCTTGAGTCCGCACATTTTAACAGTGTTTACAATTTATTTTGGATTGTGGTGACGCCAAAGGCGCACGTGTGTGTGTGTGTGTGTCTGTGATTCCTGTTGATTCTGTTTGTTCTCCCGAGGGTACTGAAGTTGAATCATTAAGATATTGTGTGTGTGTGTGTGTGTGTGTGTGTGTAGCGTAGCGATCCGCTTTGCTCCTTATCCTTCTTAATTGCACATTTATAGCAGAAGTAAATGATAATAAATCACCATCACTGTATTTTTTGCACACTTTGGTATATATATATATATATATATATATATATAAAAAAATATTATATTAAGCTTCTCTCTATATAAATGTAAATATATATATTCATGTGGCGCTATTTTTTCTTCTTCTTTTTCAATATTGTTGGTTCGGTTTTGTTTATTTTACCAAATTTTTACTTTAAAGTCCAGACCGTCTAGTGTAGACCTGTTCACGGCGGACAATAATGGTGGTTTGGGACAGCTGAGCTCAGATGAGGTGTGTGCAGCGAACGAGGTGCAGTTTGGGACACATCCGTGTAAGACTGACGATGACGAGTCATTAGTGATATTAGGAGCCCTTATTAGTGAAAAGGGGACGTGGTTTGGGACGATTCCGCCGAAGACAGATCAGGGACGGGAGTTTGCAGTGGCTGTGAAGCCTGTATAGTAAAATATAGGGTGTGGATTGGGAGTCTGATGACGATTAGACATTATAGACGACCCCTCTTTAGTGAAGAGGGCGTGGTTTGGGAGATTTAATCATACGTAGACGAGCCCACGATAGTGAATAGGGCACGGTTTGGGACGCGTCCGCAGTGGACTAGTGAGAGGGGTGGGGTTAGTAGTTTTAGACCGATGTTTTAGCGAAGAGGGCGTGGTTTAGGACATGTCCCCAGTGGATCAGTGGTGGAGACATGTTTGCGTATGGAATAGGGATAAAACGTCTCGTGTTTTTACCTCACAGTGCTCCTGTGCTTCATGCCGAAGTTTAGTTTAGATATCACGTGCCTGTTGTGGATGCGCGTTGGTTCAGTTTAAAGATGTGACGCGTCGCTGAGTGAGCATCAGCACACGTTTGGTACTCTGGGTATTTAATTTTTAAAAAATGTACGTCTATTTAAGATCCCTGTAACGTCATTGTGTTCTGATTATATTTACCGTAAAGCAGAAAGTAAGATCGTAGTTACTGCAGCGATCGAATGGCTTTTATTTCACCTGGGTTAAAGTAGCAGTATGTCATTTTTTTTTTCTCTCCCTAAAAGTTTAATTTGTCAGAGAAGAGGAAAGCACTCGGTCCTAAAATCAGTTTAAAGACCTAGCTCGTAGACGCTATCGCCAAAATAGTTACATACTGCAGCTTTAATACGTAACGTTTGTATAGTATTAAAGAGGACGGCGAGTTACAGTTTTCCAAATGTTGTACTGTATTTCTTCAAAACTGACTGAGGAAACTCGAGCTGAAAAAGTGTGTTTGTTTAAGTGTATACAAGTGAGAGCTGTAAACCCATACAAGAATCTCTTTTACGCTCATTTTAGTTTGTGGAAGTGCCTAATTTTATTTTTTCTTTTAACAATTTTTTTTTTTCAAAACTCTTTTTTTTTTTTTGCTTTTGCTTTGGTTTTGCTTTTGCTAAGCGCAAATTTGTCAGTCTTTCTGTTTGAGCGTAGGAATAAATCTTTTAATCGCAACATCACCTCACCTTTAGCACACAGTTTTACAATATGAAAATGTTCTCGTTCCTACGTCCATCAGAGTCGCTTTGGGTTCAATCGTTAATCTGGTCTCAGAGAACTGAGATGGTTTATTAAAAAATATTGTTCGTGGATGCAGTCAGTCATAACTGGAGGAAATTCCACGATTGTTTTTGTATAAAACTCTGGAATCGTTCAAATTTTCTGAGATTAAAATACAGTCTGGTCTAACTAGTAAACTAGCATGCGGCATTTCAGGTGAATGTTTATTTAATTCTTTATAAAATAAACAACAACAAAAAAACCTAGCTATGATAAAGGTGAAAACTACAAACAGAAACGATAATGACTTATAACTCATAAAAGAGGCCACAAGCTACAAACTAGCATTTGCTAGCATCAGAGGTGGGAGGTAACTAAATACATGTACTCCTTGACTGTACTTAAGTACCTATTTCACGTATCTGTACTTTACTTAAGTAGCTTCTGTACTTTTTACTTTTACTCCGCTAAAAAAGTAAAGCAAACACCTGTACTTTTACCTCACTACATTTC